>NC_138047.1:79631920-79924420 GCF_964194185.1 Rhinolophus hipposideros
CAAACAAAAGCTGGGATAGCAATAATTAGATCAGACATAATAGACTTTAAAACAAAGGCTGTAACAAGAGATAAAAAAAGGGCATTTCATAATGATAAAGAGTCAATACAACAAAAATTAATATAACTATTGAAAACATCTATGCACCTAATATCGGAACACCATGATATATAAGGCAAATATTGGCAGACACAAAGGGAGAGACAGACAATCATATAGGAATAATAGGGAAATTTAACACCACATGGACCTCATTGGATAGGTCATCCAGGCAGAAAATTAACAAGGAAAAAGTGTCCTTAAGTGGTACATTAGATCAGATCTATTTAACTGATATTTTTAGAGCATTTTCCCCAAAAGCAGCAGAATATACATTGTTTTCAAGTGTACATGGAACATTTTTCAGGATAAACCACATGTTAGAATGCAAAACTAGACTCAATAAATTTAAGACGATTGAAATCATATTAAGCATATTCTCTGATAACAATGGTATGGATCTAGAAACCAATTACAGGAAGAAAACTAAAATACAAACAAACACATGAGTCTAAATAACATGAGTCTAATAAACAATGAATGGGTTAACAACAAGATCAAAGAAAAAAATAAAAAGGATACCTTGAAACAAGTGAACATGAAAACACAATGGCCCCAAATCTATGGAACACAGCCAAAACAGTTCTAAATGAAAAATCATAGCAATACAAACCTACCTGAAGAAACAAGAAAAATCTCAAATAAACAATCAAACCATACACTTAAAGGAATTAGAAAAGAACAAGCAAAGACCAAAGTAGAAGGAAGGAAATAATAAAGATCAGAGTGAAAATAAATAAAATAGAGATGAAAAAATCAATAGAAATGATTAATAAAACCAAGAGTTGGTTCTTTGAAAAGATAAACAGAATTGAAAAACCTTCATCCAGATTCATCATGAAAAAGAGAGAGAAGTCCTAAATAAATAAAATAAAAAGTAAAAGAGGAGAGTGACTACTGACTACTGACACCACAGAAATGCAAAGGATTATAAGAAAATTCTATGAACAATTATGTGTCAACATAGTGGATAACCTGGAAGAAATGGATAAATTTCTAGAAACACATACTCTTCCAAGACTGAATTAGGAACAGACTGATAGCTACTAATGAAATTGAATCAGTAATCAAAAAACTTTCAGCAAACAAAAGTCATGGATTAGATGGCTTTTCAGATGATTCTACCAAATATTCAAAGAATTAACACTTATCCTTCTCAAACTATTCCAAAAAATTGAAGGGAAAGGAAAGCTCCCAAACTAATTTCACAAGGCCAGCATTATTCTGATATGAAAACTAGACAAAGACATTACAAAATAGAAAATTATAGGTCAATACTGATGAACACAGATGCAAAAATCTTCAAAAAAACATTAGCACACTGAATTCAGCAATACATTAAAAAGATCATACACCATGATCAAATGGGATTTCCTACAGAAATGTAAAGTTGGTTCACTATCTGCAAATCAAGTAATGTCATACACCAACCACATAAACAAAATGAAAGGTAAAAATCATATCATATTAGTAGATGCAGAAAAAAAGTTTGATAAAATCCAACATCTATTTATAATAAAAAATCTCAGCAAAGTGGGACAAAGGGAACATACCTCAATATAATAAAAAGACATACATGAGAAACTCATAGCTAACATCATACTCAATGGTGAAAAGCTGCAAGTTTTTCTTTACGATCAGAAACAAGACAAAGATGTCCACTTTCACCACTTCTTTTTAACATAGTATTGAAAGCCCTAGCAATCAGAGAAGAAAAAGAAATAAAAGTTATCAAAATTGAGATCGAGAAGTAAAACTGTCATTATTTGCAAATGAGATGATACTATATATTAAGAACCCTAAAGATTCCACCAAAAAAAAACCCCTAATAAATGAATTAGAACTAATAAATGAATTCAGTAAAGTAGCAGGATACAAATTTATATTCAGAAATAAGTTGCATTTTTATACACCAATAATGAACTATAAGAAAGAGAAATTAAGAAAACAATCCCATTTATAATTGCATCAAAAAAAAGTAAAACACCTGGGAATAAATTTAACGAGGTAAAAGACCTGTGGTTGGAAAATTATAAGACACTGAGGGAGACATAAATAAATGAAAGGATATACTATGCTCATGTGTAGGGAGAATTAATATCATTAAATTGTCCATAGCAATCTACAGATTCAATGAAATCCATATCAAAATATAATACCAATAGCATTTTTCACAGAGCTAGTACAAATAATCCTAAAATTTCAATGAAAACACAAAAGACCCTGAATAGCCAAAGTAATATTGAGAAAGAACAAAGTTGAAAGTATCATGCTACCTGATATCAAACTATACTACTAGGCTATAGTCATCAAAACAGCACGGTACTGGCATAAATATAGACACATAAATCAAAAGAACCGAATAGAGAACCCAGAAATAAACTCGTACCTATATGGTCAATTAATCTATGAAAAATGAGGCAAAAATATACAATGGAATAAAACCAGTCTCTTTGATAAATGGTGTTAAGAAAACTGGGCAGATACATGCAAAAAAAATAAATAAAAGTAATCCACTTTTTTACACTATGTACAAGAATAAACTCAAAATTGATTAAAGATTTAAATGTAAGAACTGAAATCATAAAGCTCCTAGAAGAAAACATAGGCAATAAACTCTTTGACATTAGTCGTATCAATATTGTTTTGGATATTTCTCCTAGAGCAAAGACAACAGAAGCAAAACAAACAAATGGGACTACATCAAACTAAAAAGCCTTTGTACCACAAAGGAAACCATCAATGACAACATGGATAGACCTAGAGGGTATTATGCTAAATGAAATAAATCAGACAGATAAAGAAAATATGATTTCACTTATATGCAGAATCTGAAGAACAAAATAAACAAACCAAACAGAAATGTATTCATAGATACAGACAATAAATTGATGGTTGCCATATGGGAGGGAGGTTGAGGAGGCTGGATGAAAATGGTGAAGGAATTAAGAAGTACAAATTGGTAGTTACAAAATAGACATGAGGATGTAAAGTACAGCATGAGAATATAGTCAATAATATTGTAATAACTATGTATAGTGCTAGGTGGATACTAGACTAATCAAAAGGACCACTTCATAAATTACGTAAATGTCTAATTACTATGCTGTACATCTGAAACTAATATAAAATAATGTTGAAATTCAACTGTAATTGAAAAATAAAAAAAAATTAAAGAGGCAACCCACTGAGTGGGAAAAATATTTGCAAATGATATATCCGATAAGGGATTAATATCCAAAGTATATAAAGAACTCATATAGCTCAACATTAAAACAAATCCAATTAAAAAATTGACAGAGGGCATGAGTAGAAATTTCTCCAAAGAGGACATACAGGTGGCTAACAGATACATGAAAAGATGGTCAACATCCTTAATCATCAGGAAAGTGCAAATCAAAATCACAGAGGTATCACTTCACACCTATAGGAATGGCTATCATCAATAAATCAACAAACAAATGTTGGCAAGGATATGGAGAAAAGGGAATCCTTATGCACTGTTGGATTATAAATTGGTGCAGCCACTATGAAAAACATTATGGAGGTACCAGAAAAAACTGAAAATAGAACTACCATTTGACCTACCAATTCCACTGCTGGATATTCATCCAAAGAAATTCAAAACACTAATTCAAAAAGATACATGCACCCCTATGTTCATTGTATCATTATTAACAATAATCAAGATACGGAAGCAACAAAAGTGCCCATGGATAAATGAATGGATAAAGAAGATGTGGTATAAATATAGAATGGAATATTATTCAACCACAAAAAAGTGAAATCTTGCCATTTGTGACAATATGGATGGACCTAGAGGATGTTGTGCTAAGTGAAATAAGTCAAAGACAAATAACATATGATTTCAGTTATATATGGATTATAATAAATAAATAAATAATAAACAGACAAAACAGAACAAACTCATATATCCAGAGAACAAATTGTTGGTTGCCAGGTTGGAGGGAGGTTAGAGGAAAGCGTGGAAAAAGTGAAAGGAATTAAGATGCACAAATTGCCGGTTATAAAAATAGTCACAGGGATGGAAAGTACAACATAGGGAATATAGTCAATAATATTGAAATAATTACATATGGTGTCAATAAGATACTAGACATTGGAGTGATCATTTCATAAGTTATACAAATGCCTAATCACTATGTTGTACACCTGAAACTAATATGATACTGTATGTCAATTATGATGGGGAAAAAATTGCAGATATTTAAGTTAAATGGAGCCACCATGCACTGCTCTGTCTCCTCAATTTTTTCCAGTTTGTCTCATTTTGGTTGTTATCATCATTTTTACAGATGAGCATAGTAAAGCAATCATAGTTAAGTAACTTGCTTAAGGTGATATAACTTGTTCTTATATCAGACCTCTCACCAGCGTATTAGTATTCTCTGTGTGTGTGTGCGTGCACCCGTGTGTGAATGCACACTCATCATTTTTTCTCTCTTTCCACTAAGAAGGTCTTGATTGTGAATAAGATTTAAAGTAAGTCTAAATAATGGGACCATGCTTCACATTCTTAAAGTTAATCCAAATATTACGTTTACTTTTAATTAAAGTTGCTGTAAAATACAGTGTGCCCAACAGATAGCAGAAATATATAATGCATAAAATGAACTGCATAATGAAGTCATTGAGTCTTTATTTCCATATGGCTTTCAGGGCAGTTTGGCTTTGAATGTGTTGTCACACATGGGGTTTACAGAAAATTCAAGAGCTGGCTCTGGTTGTAGTTCCTCAGGTTAAGAGGAAAGGAGTTAATATCATTGACTCTCCCAACTGAAGAGAAGAGAAAAAGACACTCCCTCAAAATATACTTTCATATTCTTCGTTCCTTTCCCATGTGGACAATTTGGATTTCACAGAAGCATAACTGGTCAACTTAGAGATACTCCCAGAGCAAAACAAATGTACTCAAGAAGAAATTTTAGCATTTAACCCAAAACAAATCCCAGTTGAATGCTAGGTTCCTGGGGGATGAGGATGATTTATACTCTTTTTTTCTTCTTCTTCTTAATTTAGGAGTCAATTACCCCAAGAAGCAGTTTCACGATCTTTGCTTAGAATTGAAGCCTTGCTTTCCTTACTCTGCTTTTGCTCAAACTTTGAGGCTCCAGTTTGGGACCTCTCTCCCATCTCTTCTCTTACATATCTCGGGTCATCCCAGGTGCTCTGCTTCTCTTCTCCAGGCCTCTTTTTCTGGGCTCTCTCACCCTCAGGACTTAAACTCTCAGGAGTGCTAATAATGCTCTCCTTTTCCTCATCTTCATCTTTGCACACTTCCCAGCCCTCCCCTCAGAACTTGCTGACTCCAGAATTACACAAAAATGTTTTACTCTGAAAATCAATTATATAACTTGTGCAAAAGGTAATGTTTTAAATGGGGGGTGGGAGAAGAAGGATAGTTTTCTATTGTTTCCTTTTATCCTTTTTTTTTTTTTTTTTTTAAAGCAGGGAATGTTTTCCTCTTCTAATACACTTTCGCCCTCTCTTTCTTTCTGGTCTCTAGCAATCAAACCTTTGAAAGAACTTTTGATACTTACTTTGAGTACTTCCTTCCAGTGTGAAAAATATAGAGTGCTTTCTGAACTAAAAAATGCAGGGAGAAAAAAACAATTTGGAATTGACTAGTGACAGCGAAGGATGGAGCTGACAAAAGGAAGACATGGAATCCTCAAGAGCACAAATATCCTCAGGAGTTTAAATTGGTCAGAGATTTAATTCTGCACACATGCAGAATTCCAACCTGCCTCTTGGCTTCACAATGCGGGACTCTGACCCCAGGGACATAAGACCCGGAGAACTTCCTGTTTCTACTGCAGAACGGGATGTGGAATAAAGGGATATGGAATAAACTGTACGCGTAACATACAGTTTCAGTGATATTATGAGTTGGATAGAACTTTATAAAAACCTAACCACTGTAATTTTTTCCCCCCTCAGAACATATATTTTTGAGTTTGGGTCAATCGTTAGAGTTTTCAAGCCAGGTGGCTTGGGTTTGAATCCTGATTCTACCACTTGAGAGCTGCACAACTTTCGACTATTTAACCGCAGTTTTCACATTTATAAGATAGGGACAATATTGCTATCTACTACTTTATAGGGCTATGGTGAGGATTAAATGAATTAATTAATGTAAAGACATAACATTTTCCAGCATTATATGGGATTGTTAAGAATATAAATAAACAAGCATTTTGGAAGCTTTCTGCATACATGTATAACTGCAATTATGCAATTATAGTCCGTTTAGAAAAGAGTAATAATTATCTATTTTTGTTAGTTTCACTCTAAAGATTCAGTGACATGATGTATGTGAAATTCTCAGCAAAATATTTAGCATATAGCAGGTACTCAAAAGTAGCTATTGTCATTACTGTCACTATCATCATCGTCACCATCGTCATGATGTATTGGTATTACATGACCACCTTCTTTTTCTCATGACTCCTCCATCAAAATATCTCAATTGGCAGTGCCAGCTGCTACTATGGAAACACTCAAATGATTGACCCAACAAGTACTCACCACTTTTGGTCAAAATTCAATCTTATTTTTACTGCCCTTGTCTAGCCTGTGAACTGCACCGGGGCTATTGAACGTACGGAATGTTAGGACTGTGGCAAAACGGGCATTGGATAAAACTGGATCATTGGATAAATCTTTAATCCAGACAGTGCAGTTCCATAATTGTAGGTCAACTCCTAATATCCAGGTGGCTAGCTTTTACCTAAAGAGGGGGGAATCAGTGGCCACCATTTACGTTTGACAGTGTTTCTTACGAAGTCTTGTTATTAAACACAATTGACCACTTCTTTCAGAAGGACCAGAAAGGTAAAGTTTCCAAAATGTTAACTATTTGGAAACAGAACAAAGGAATCAAATAACGGCTGTTGCTGTGCTTCGAACTTTCAAAATACTAAATTAGGTTTTGTTTTGCTTTGCTTTGCTTTGCTTTGCTTACAGAAGTAAACATTTGTTTGGGTGGCCATCTTAGAATCTGTTCTAGCACTGACTTTTGTCACAGTGTACAAACAGTTTCTTGCCTTGTGTTTTCTCTGGGTAAACATATAGAGAAATGTGATTTTCCATATGTACTCTGTCATTTGCATTGCTTTGGGGGATTTGATTAGTCTGAAATATACAAGTTCCTTGACTCAGGCTAAACCTAGCCACTAACTTTCTAAGTGATTTTGAACTATTCCCTCTTGACATGCAATTTCTTTGCATTGCAGATTTATCTCTCCTAAAAGAAAACCATGTTATGTTCTTCCCCATGCTTTCTATATTTTTATAGCAATAGTAGCTGCATAATTCAATTTAATGTATTTCAAAAATAATTATTAAACAACTTATATCTATACTCAGCTTAGTTCTGGAGGAGAAAAGACTTAGAAGATTAATGGCACACTGATGAGACAGACCAGAGAAATTCCTGCCCTCATGATCATCAACACCAAAGACATGTACACAACTACCTATAAAATAGGCCAGACCACATAAATGTTAAACGATGCTTTAAAGTCTTCTGAAAAATAATGCCTTAACTAAACAAAATCACCCTAAATCCAGAACATGAATGATGTTGTTATTACGTATTTATTTCTACTGTCTTCTATCTATATTTTAGTGTTCTTTGATCCATTCTTTGCATTCTTCTTGTCTGAAAGTAATATTCTTGATATGTTTAATAAGGAGACCCCTTTCTTTGTTCCTAGATGCCTTGGCTGCTGATCAACAAAAGCCATTGAGAGACTTAATTCTCTAAGCTTGGCACCACATCAGTCTGGAAGTAGTTTATATGCAGAGTCCTTTGGAGTAAATACTCATTAGAGGTTCTGTTGGTTCATTTGGTCACCCACATTTTGCAGTGGGTGGCCCAGTTGGTATCCTCATTATTTTAATTTCCACCCCTGAAAATAATCCAGATGTAGCAACCTGACACTACTTCCTTTGGTACCCAAAATCTATTGTGATGGAGTGTCCATTTATTTGTGATGCTACTTAATAGGTCCAAAGAAGTAAGTCTCAGGCTGGTAATGCTGTAATAATTTTTTTTTGCTAGTACAGTATACCTTTTTCAGTGCAACCTCTTGAAACACAATCTGACCACAATTATCCACTTCAAGGATAATTCGCTAGCAATTTCTCACACCTGAGAACTTAAAGAATTGTGTCATCTCTCTTCCTCCATCCTTCTCTCTTTCTCCCCCTTACTCCCCTCTCTTTCCTTAGCCCCTCTCCTCTAGACCCTCATCTTTATGTAAATAAATAAATCAGTCCACAGAAGCTAAATTTATCACAGTTATTCACAAATTACAGAGCAAAACTTTCTTTTTCTCTTATAACCTATAGACAGATCTTCATTACCTAAAGCTTCTTGATTAGTACTTGGATCAGAGAAGCAATCTCTATAATGTCATATTTCTAGGTTGAGCAATGAGAGTTTTCAAGAAAAAATCAACTAATATTTCTTGGCTAGCTATTAAGTGCAAAGTAAAGTACTGCTGAAATACAGGGAGGGGTGAACATTTCTTCTGGTTGAGCTTACATTCTGGTTATAAAGCCAGTATAAGTAGGTTGGTATATATTTCCTCATGATTATTATGACAAGTATTTGCAAAATGCTTATGATAATACCTACCAGCTGAGATATTTATTAATGTAGGATTAAAATTATAACATATATTAAGTAATGAATTAAATAAATAAAAGCATAACATAATTAAATAATATAAAGTTCTTAGAACAGTTCTGGCTATTCTTTATAGGAACCAATATATGAGAAGCTATTAAATTTTTCTCATATGAATTAGCATCAATTTTCAATAAGATAAAGTTTTTAATTTTAGAATTATAAAAATCTAAAATTATTTTATTAATTTCCCTATGAATGACAGGCAATGGAGAGGAGATGTGGTATTGGAGGATGAGGAAGTGTGACCATTTAATAGATGTTGGGCATTATATTGTACATTTGATTCCATTATCTTATTTAATACTCAAAATTACCATGCGAGGTACACATTGTTTTGTCTATTGTGCATGAAAAACTAAAACATGAGGCAACAAATGTTAAAAAGCCAGGATTTTGCATGCAAGTTCATCTGGCTCAAAATCTCACATTTTTCCCATTCCTTGAGCTCTAATCAGACTACCTAATATCATTTTTTTTCAAAGACAGGAAGAGTATAGGAAGCATCCTGTCATCTTTTGCAAAGTCATATAGTATCTTGGATTTTAACTGCTGCTAAGATTTAATAACTGTGGAAAAAACAACCAGCAAGGTATCCTCTTGTGTACCATAAATAGGCCACTCCATGGTAAATTACATACTCCTGACTGATCCTAGAAAAAGCCCCATATCACTGTAGGACAGTGTTGCTGACCAAAACCATGAGGCCTTGCACGTGTTCAGGATCTGCTCTCCTAAGTGTGTAGCACACTTGGCAGATGCTGTGCTATTCCCAGCCTTACTACCGACTTACTCAAACTCACTGTACTCATGCACAGATGCAGTTTCTGTCTTTTCTCACACATCACAGTATCCAGGTGTTGGTTTGTTTGTCAGACTTTGACATTGAACCACATAAGACTTTCATAATGGTCAAATAGATTAATAAGGGACAATTCATAAAACTAGTCACTTCCATTTAATACCATAAGTCTTAAATTATTCATCCACAAAACTACACATAAAATTTAATTTTGGTGTATGTATTATGGTTTCTGCTACACCAATTAAATTACAGAAAGCTTCTCCCATATAGGATGTTATACACGGAAATAAATTTTATGTGCTGAAATAAATTTTAATTTTAACGAGACAATTGCTGGATAGCTATGTATGTTTATTTTGTTTCACTAATGGTGTGATCTGGAACTCAGAAACATTGATTTCAACATGGACTATATGGCTGTGTATTTATAATATCTATATATGTATATATTTACATATATACATACCTATAGATATATCTGTGTGTACATATATGTACACACAGATATATCTATCTATATGTTATATATCAATGTGTATATCTATATGTTATAAAAAATTAATTTTAAATGTTTAGGCTCAAACCTTTTAAACTTAGTTAAACTTCTTTTCTGCATGTTATATAATAACTATCTCATGTATTGTATCTACTTACACACAAAGGGAAGCCAATGGAAGACATAATTTGACTCAGCATTTTATTCAGCATTATTCAGCATTATCATTTATTCAGTGAGTATAGGGTCTAGGTACAAATAGGAATCTTTCCACTACAATTCAAAGTGTGTTACCATATATTTGTTCCTTTTGTAGTTGAATCTCCTACTTTTTAAACTATAACGTCAAACTGGTCTTTCTATCATTTCTGAAACAAAGAAACCATGCTTTCTCTCCACACTGAGCCTGTCTTAGGGCAATTATCTTCACTCTTATTTGTCTCTTCCATAGTTTTTGACTATTTGAAATCTTGTTTTTCCTCTAAGGTTTGCTGCAAAACTATAAAATTTTATAGTTTATGTTGACGTTTAAATTCATAATTCAATTTGAGTTAATTTTTGTATAAGGTGTGAGATTTAGATTAAGGTCTTTTTTTTTTCCTGACAAAAGTCTACTATATAGAATATATAAAGAACTCTCAAAACTCAACAGTAAAAAGGCAAATAATCCAATTAGAAAGTAGGCAAAATACATAGAGACATTTTACCTAAAAAGATATAAAAATGGCAACATGCATCTGAAGAGATGTTCAACATCATTAGTAATCAGGGAAATGCAAATTTCAGTGCACATCTATCAGAACATCTTAAATTGAAAAACATATATATATAGCGATACCAAATGTTGGTAAGGGTACAGAGAAACTGGATCACTCACACATTGCAGATGGGAATTAAAATAACACATTACTTTGGAAAACCATTTGGTATTTTCTTTAAAAAAAAAAAACTAAAAACACAACTATCAAATGACAAGCAATTACATTTCTGGACTTTTATACCAAAGAAATGAAGATTTCTGTGCACAAATAGTTACGTATTTTTTTATTGTGGTAAAATATACATAATATAAATTTTACCATTTTAACCATTTTTAAGTGGACAACTCAGTGGCAGGAAGTACATTCACAAATTGTGCAACCATCACCACTATCCATTTCCCCACCCCCTCCACTATCCATTTCCATCCCAAACAGACACTACAAACCCATTAAATAATAATTCCCCATTTCCCTCTTTAGTCCCTGCTAACCTCTGTTCTACTTTCTACCTCTGTGAATTTGCCTATTCTAGATACTTCATGGAAGTGGAATCATACAATATTTGTCCTTTTGTGTAAGGCTTATTTCACTTAATATAATAATTCCAAGGTTCATCCATGTTGTAGCATGTGTCAGAGTTTCATTCCTTTTTAAGGTTGAATAATGTTCTATGGTATGTATATACCACATTTTGCTTATCTATTTATCTGTTGATGTACATTGGGTTGTTTCTACCTTTTGCCTACTGTGAATGATGCTTCCATGAATTTTGGTATGAAAGTATCTTTAGCAGCTTTATTCTTAATGGACAAAAACTAGAAATAAACCCAGATATCTTTCAATAGGTGACTGGTTAAACAAGCAGGTATATTCATACTGTGGAATACTACTCAGCAATAAAAACGAATGAACTATCGATATACACAACAGACTGTATGAAGCTCCAGAGAAGTGTGCTGAGTGAGAAAAGTCAATCCCAAAAGATTATATACTGTATGATTCCATCTATGGAACACTTGAAATGACGGAATTAAGGTGGGAGAGAAGTGGATGTGAGCATAAAAAGGCAATATAATAGATCTTTGTGGAATGGAAATGTTCTGTATCTTGACTTATATTAATATCAATCTCCTGGTTGTGATAGTGTACTATAGCTTTGCAAGATGTTACCACTGTGGGAAACTGGGCAATGGGTCCACCACATTTCTCTGTGTTATTTATTACAACTGCATGTGAACCTACAATTATCTCAAAACAAAATGTTTAAAAGAAAGTAAAGAAAAGAAGCAGGGAAAGAGGGTGGGTTTTCTCATGAGGACAGAAGATCCCAGCCTGCCAATCTTCTTCCACATTGGCCCCTAATGGTGGGCCAGAGGCACTTTGTGAATATTAACGTATTTCCAGAACGGAAAGGATGGTGACTAAGATTCATTTGAATAGCTACAATGTACTTATAGTACAATTATAAAATTGCATAATTTTAAATTTCTTTCAACTCAAATTCATTTACAGAATTCCCTGAAAGGTTTTGGTGGGCACTATATCTTGACACTAAATAACCACAATCAGTGCAGTAGGAATTTCTCTTGCTGGAGATGTGCTATGGAAGCACAGGGCCTACTTGGGTTCCTCTGCCTACTTTATAATTATCTTGCATTTTACTGAAGATTTCCAGTGTGGGAAACAACTTTCAGTCTTATATTAACTGTAGGAGGCCTTGCTTTGACAGTGCTAATTATTTAATTTTAATGGAAGATATCATCTTGTGAAGTGAAAGCCAAAGTTTAAAAAAAAGTGCAGAGTTGGTTCCTTTCTAGTTCTTGGTGTTGTCATGCAGTCCCCAAGCAATTTCAAGCCTACTGTAAATAGATTCTCTCTTAATGTTTTTAAAAAGTTACAAATTTTGATGTAGTATGGCAATCTTTGTGTGGAATAGCAGTTTACCACAGAATATATTCCTCTATAAACTAATAGTTCAGGGAAGTATTCTAGATTTTCTACTTTCATATAACTAGAGAGACAGTCACACACTCACACAGACACACCATCAATGAACCCATGTCAGAAGAGTCTACAGTCCTTTTAATTTGAAGCAGCTGGTGCATTCTAAATATGGCAAGCCCAGGCTTCTAGAATCATCAGTACCATCATTAAGAATCAGAATCATTCATTTAAATGTTCTTCATTATTCTCTCAGTAGGGGGATTTATATCACATAGCTGTTAGCTCTTTCCCTATTGTTCCCAGATTGTCATGCATAAATGCCAACAAGAACATATTTCATTCATACTCTAAAATTAAATCCTTTATCCCACAATTAGCCATAATCATGACCACATACGACTATGATTTACCATAACTAAAATCGATGGTGTGGGATTTATTGTTGGTCTATGTCTGAAATAGCAAAGGCAGATTTTTGAATTAAATAATTGTATACTAACTATTTGGGACATCATTACTAATTGTTTTGTTTTCCATGTATCACCATCTAGTGAGATAGCAAATTGTTACAATGCCTCATTACTAAAAGCTAAAGGAATGCTCTATGTGTGTATGTGTGTGTGTGTGTGTGTGTGTGTGTGTGTATAAAATATGCTCCTTGAAAATATGATCATTCTTAGTATAGAAGAATAAACTGTGTTATTAACTCTTTCCTAATGATAAATTTTAAAAATTTATCTTTATTGACAACTTATACATGCTGTAACTGTATGTCAATGATTTCATTTGAGCATAATGTCTCTTTAAGTCAAGAATCTGTAAAACGCTTCATTTCTTTTGCTTTTTTGAAACCCATGTCTCTTTCCTTGGTAACCTAATGTTTTATCTAAGAACTCAGCCTCCCTCATTTACTGAGATTTGTCAGTTGGGTCACCCTAGGTTTTCCTGCCTCCCTTGGCCAAAGAACCCAACTAGGCCACTTAGAATCTTTCTAGGAATTTGCATTTTGAGTAGAGAGGCCAAAGGATGAAATTTTATTAGATCTCTTTTATTCTGGTTGAGGTGTACAAATAACAACCATAAGATCTTGTTTTCTAGAACCCTGCAGCTCCATGGGTTCATACATTTTCATGCCTAGTTCATTCTTTCATTTGATTTTTTTTCAGCTTCCTCATTTTCTTACAATAAATTTATTTTTAAAAAGAAATATTTTGTATGTGTTACTTAAGAGTTGATTTATGTTGCTTACTCCTAAAAAAATCCCTAACTGATATGATATTGCCCTCTTCTTGCAGATGAGGAGATTGACGTGTAGAGAGGTGAAGGAACTAGTCCCCCGGTCACACAACATTTAGGTAACACAGCTAAACTCAGGTCTGCCTGATTCCAAGCTCTGCTTTTAATTCCTAGGTAACATTGCCTCTGTTTTCAGTTTCAGATAAGAGGATATCTAGATTGTCATACAATCATATTAGATCAGACCAAAAATATAAAATGGATACAGGAGAGTGCATCATTTGCTTTGTTACAGTTTATCAGATAGTATTTTTTTATGCACTCAAAGGATTCCTTGCACTAAATAAGGAATACAAACCATGACCAATTTTTGAGGGTTCCTGGAGTTTCCTGTCATTTTCTTTTTAGTGTTTAATGTCACACAGCTGTGCACAATTCCAGAATTAACATGGGTTCATGTACAGTCCCTACCTGCATTCTAGAAAATATTTTTATTTCATACCCATTTAGCAAGGGAGGATACGTGAAGTCCAATGCAACAAGTGCTAACATGTGTGTAAACATCACTTTAAAACTCCCATGAAGAATTACATTGTAAATCAGAGTCAAATGCAGGAGGATCAAATTATACATAGATTGAAAGTAAGAATGGGAGGCAGCACTGTGATGTCTTCAATCCCAAGGTCAGGGGCCTTCATCCCTATTGCAACTTGGGTACAGATGACATCTGTGAATCTCTGTTCTCCCCTTTTCCCAGTGTCATTAAATGAAAGCTAGACTATCTAATGGTCCACAGAGCACTCTGAGGGTCAGGGCAAGATGGGGTGAGACTGTGGCTAGGGTAGGGGCTGGGCTCACTGGAATACAGCCTGCCCAAACTGGCCTGATTTATTGCACCAAACCTCGGGCTCGCCCTTCCTATAAGTGGCCTGACAAGCCACCCCTAGAAACAATTTTTCATAGAAGTATTGTGAGCTATGGTCTTTCTTAGGTCTGTTAGAAAATTGTTATCCTTGGGATGAGGAAGAAGTGTTAGGTGGTCTAAGAGATTGGGCGGGAAGAAAAGGAGCGCTGAAGACCAAGACCACCTACATTGCAAGGAAAGTTTTACAATCAATATCTAGTAAAATCAACAACTTTGATTTCCTCCCTAAATTTTGTTTAAAATGCCTTAGAGTAAGGAATACTTATTATTTGCTATGTCACGATATCTTGGGCAATAAAAATAAGCATATCTGCTCTTGATTTTGGCCTCTTTGCTTACTAGCTATGTGACCTTGAACAAGTAGCTTTTCCATGCCTCAGTTTCCTGGTCTGTAAAATGAAGGTACCTCAAAACATTTATATCCCTTAGGATTATTAGGAGAGTTGACCTAGATAATCTATCCAAAATTTTTCTGGCACATGATAGCTACTTAACAACATTAATACTTCCTTCATTTGGAAAACATTTTTGAGGATTATTCCACTAGAGCACACTGTAAAAATTGTTTAGGAGACATCATTAGAAGCCAAGCATCACCTAGTTAATAGTGCCCCAAAAGAAGACTGTTTCTTTTTTTAAAAAAAATAGAGTGATAATTTAGCTCATAAGTAATAAAACAAATTTGTCACTGATTTTTTTTTTTTTTTTGGTGGTGGTGGTATCAATTAGAATCCCACTAGTCAGAAACTGATGGCATATTTAAACTGTGTATTTGAAAAGAGGATAAAGGGCCTATTTACAGTAGTGTGGACAAGGTTTAGAGCAGGAATGTCCAATAGTGGCAGCCATACAGTAACTTAGAATTTTCTAGTAACCACATTAAGAAAGTGAAAAGAAACAGCTAAAATTAACTTAATAATATTTTGTTTAACCCAATAGATCCAAAATATTATTTTAATATGTAATAAGTATAAAGAAGTTATTAGTAAGATGTTTTTCTTTTTCTCATATTCAGTCTTTTAAATGTTGCATGTATTTTACATTTACAGCCCATCCCAGTTCAATAATAAATTCTCAAATAAAATGTAGTCCTACCAAAACAATAAAGTTCTGTTTAATTGGATTATGTTTGATACTATTTCTGTTTTTAAATCTAAATTTTAATTAATTTTAACCAAATAAAATTAAAAAGTCAAATTTTTTATCTGTTAAACTGTTATGATAATCACACCATCAAGTGGTCAATAGCCACATGTAGCTAGTGACTACAACATTGGATAGTGTAGGTTTAGAGAAACAGAAGAAATGTTGCAGTAATCTGAGGTGAGCAGGGCAGGAAACCATTATCTCTTTTAAGCCTGAAGAAGAAACAGTGGTTATAGAAATCTGAATAGTATTGTTTTATGGAGAGAGTCCCCTTCATGCACCTTTGGTTGAGGTATATAGCCAACCTAGATGTCCAATACAGAGGGAACAAGAGGTACAAATACCTGGAACCACACTCCTCTAATGGCATGCTGGTAACCTGATTTTCCAAAAATAGAAAACCTGATTTGTAACATATGCCCATTTTCATGGTGTAAATTCTCCCATCATGGCTGATTGCAAGCTAAAAACACGATATCACTGAAAGCAGAGTTGGGGGAAAATGTACAGAATTGGTTCTCTTCCACACACCACTGAGTCTCTTCCTACCATGCAATCTCCTGTCTTTTCTGATGACTGAACTCAACTGGTTAGCTGAGGCAAGGGTGCCCTTAATGCATTTCTTGCAGGTGAGCCTCCTAGAGCACTGAACAGGTTAGACAAGGATCAGAAAAGGCAAGTGGAACGTATACTCGATGCTCAAAGTAAAGAAGGACTGTCTATCTTCTTCTCTTTTCCTTCTGCTCATATAGAAGAAAATGGCAACCATTAGGAAGCTGAAATATATAGCATAGAGTTTGAAGGTAGGATGCTAAATAGAACAAGCATCGTTTATTTCTTTTTTAGATTAAAAATTTTGTTCTATGTGAGTACAGAGTTTATGCAAAAGAAAAATGCCTTTCCAATGTAAATTCATGGCACACACCACTTGAGAAAAACAGTTAATACATCCTCACAAATTATGAGAGAGCACATTTCTTTTTGCAATGGATTCTTTTCCATTGCAAAAAGCATTTTTCAATTACTAAAATGTTATTTTTTGGTATAAAATATGATCTTATATTAATAGCATAATTATTCACTATATTGACAAAATTGATGTGCTACATGAAGTGTGGTTCAAGGTTAATTATTTCAACTTCCATCTTAGGACTCACCCAGGTTTGTGCACCTGCATTCTTCTGCAGCTGTCTTCACCCGTATACCCAGTAATCTTTCAAACCCTTCCTTTTAGTTCCGTTCCAGTGTAATATAAGTCTAGGTTTTCATCATGTTTCACTCCATTCCTGTGACTGCTCTATGGTCCTCTGCCTTCTCTTTCTTTCCACATTATCCCACCTAGCACCACTCTGTGATTCTCCGTAACACATGTTTTTTTTCTGTCATCTCACTGCTCAAGAACCTTCAGAGCTCTCTTTTTACTACCAAAACAAATCCAAATTCTTGGCCTGGCTTTCAAAGAACGCCATAACTTGAATTTACTCTACATTGCTAAAGCCTCATATGAGTACTTCCGTGAAGCCAGATCAAGTTATTACGATTCCCAGAACACAGTCTGTATTTGCCACAGTGCTTTTGTTTCATACTGACTCCTTTTTACCTGCCCTCTAACTCAAACACACACACACACACACACACACACACACACACACACACACCACATATACATGTATATACATCAGAATACCGCTTTTCCTCATCTGTATTTTCCAAATCCCACTCACCATCGAGATTAATCATTGAGGCTCAAACGTTTAGAAGCCTTCCTAACCATGTGGCCTACATCCTCAGCTCCAAACACCGAATTCCAGTGACAGCTAATTTCCTCACTCCTCTTGCCACTTGGATGCTCTCTCCTTTTTTCCATGGCCAACCTTGCATCACTCCTTTTTATTTCCACCCTAACACTAAACTCTGAAGTGATCCCATGGAGCCAGAAAGGTGACCAGATTTTGAATCTATGTCATTTGCTGAATCTTTCCTCAGAGTTCTGAGATAAGCAGCTGGCAATGAAAGACCAACACATTTTACAAATACATGTAACAAGATTATCTTTGCTTGAGTGGATTTGTCCTGTCATCAGCAATTACGTACATGGCACTAGTCTTCCCTAAGTCCTGGAATCACATGATTATTCTATGGACGATTTGTATTAGGAAATAGAAATGTTAAATGATCAGCTTTGTTAAATGCCACACTTTTTACATATTTATTTCTGCATTGGCAAACAACTGTCTGACATGCAGAATGCAGCTTTGCACATCTGAGCCTTGTCTCTAGTGTAGTCTCTAGAATTATTGGGATAGCATCTCTCCCCATTTGCTGCCCCCTCCCCACCTCCTGGCCATTGAGTTTGCTTCTAGACTCAGGCTATTATTGACTATCTGGAAGAGCAATCGTCAGTCTGTACACTGTAAGATATGAATACATGCTAGTGAAGACGGGAGTGTGTATTAAAATAAGTTTGGGATATGCTGGTTAAAGCAAAGATAAGTTTCTTACTGCAGAACTTTGCAGAGCCTTTACTAAGCAAACATAAAGTGTGAATCATTAAAAAGAGAATAGAGTAGGTAGCATTTCACACATGTATTGAATAAAAAATTCTCTCCCCACTATAATATACCCTACCCCCAGAATATAGGGTTGTTGTGTGGATTAAATGAGTTATTGCATGGAAAACACTTAGCACAGTGCCTGACAGAAGATGAAAACTCTTTGGGCTTATTGCTGTCATTGCTGTCACCTAGATGTCTAATTGAGATCTCACTAGGTGTTCCTGTGCCCTCTGAGTAAAAAAACAGAGCTGCATATGGATTGAATAGGGATCTTTTTAGGAGCTAAGAAGATCCCATAAGAACCACTAAGGACCTCTCTTTGGGTTCCTTTTAATCAGAAACTAGTTAATGTGCAGAAAAGTTTATCCTTTTCCGTTCTTCCCAAAGCCTAGCTAACCAGGATTCAATTAAATAGCATGGAGTAATGAATGGTTCAGAGTACAGCTTCAGAGTCTTGTTTAAATCTTGGTTCTTGTATGGTGACCATATACCGTTGGGCAAATTATTTAAAAGAGCTATGCCTATAAATCTGTAAAATCTGAAAAATAATATTTACCTCTCTGCAGTAATTCAAGAAATTATATATATGAAGTACATATCAGCCAATGCCTGATACATAGTAAAAGGTTCAATAGATGGAGGTTCCTAATTATCCCAGGACTATGTTCAATTCTCTAGTTTATTTAAACTGTGAAATACTAGCTAACTTTACCCATGTATTCATTGCCACAGTACCCATGAGGACTAAGCTGCTTCACAATTTGCTTTAGTAAATATGTTGGCCACTTAGACTCCTGATTGGCTTGCTGGTTGAGGCCTATGAGGCAGATGGGTAACTCCTTGCTGTTGGGAATTAAAGAGGGAAGTCAGGCAAGCTCTGGGTGACAGCTGCTCTGGGCAGCCAAAACAGGCAAACAAGCTTACAAGATCCAAACGTAATCTCTGAAGCAACTCTGGTATTCTTTCAGTTTTTTAAAACCTATAAACAACTTCTAATTTAATGCATGATGATTTAGCTCCTAGTGAAAATAAAAAGTACTCGCAAATTCATTGCTCTGAGTAGGAACACTGAATAATACCTAAGTTATTCACAGTCCAGGGGTCGGAAGCTGTGGGAAAAATAATTTTAATTTTAGATGTTTCACGCACCACTGCTAATGTTATCTATCCTGTTTGGGCAGGGAGAAAACTGGCAAGAGTCGTGAGATGGGGAATTTATGTGAGTTAATGGAAATGCTGTGGCTGACCAACAAAGGAACTTCCCCAGCCAAAATCAAAACAAAAATATTAACTTGGAAAGGGGAAAAAAGCCTACAGCATAATAATATCATGCATTGAAAACTTATCTAGTGCTTGAAGTAATTTGATTTGAAGAACTTAAAGAGCATTTTGTGGTTTATGGAAACCACCCGCAGACGCTGCATTTAGCCGCCTCTCCACTATTTAGTTCACATACCATCCTCTCCTCTCACCAAGTGGGGCTATTTAGCTTTCCTTATCTCTGGGCTGTTACCAACCTGTCTAAGACCACTAAAGGACAAAAGCCAAGATTTCAAGATTTCAGAGCTTACAGTGCCAAGCCCGTGCATGGATGTCTATTTCCTAAGACTGAACTGGCCACAACATATCTGAAGGTTTATTTACATTCACTGAAGATAATTTTTCAGACTCCACTTATACAATCTCTCTCTCTTCTTCTCTCTATCTCTCTTTCACACACACACACACACACACACACACACACACACACATACACACACACAAATGACCCTCATTACAAGCTAACAGTTAAATTCATAGTAATTCTGAATTAAATAATGCAAAGGGTGAGTTATACTGAGTGAACCAGCTATTAAAGAAAAAAAAAAAATTGAGGGTTAGAGACCAATCCTTTTTTTCTCTTTTATAATTCTGCACCATGACTTTCTGTGTGTAAATAATAGGAAAGTAACCCTGGAAGAATAAGACTTTGCTAAGGAACTTACCAAATTAACCCTTTTGGGGCCCCCCATCTGGCCCCCAGCTGCTCTTCTTTAAAGTCCTGGTGCCCTTCTGAGGACTGTCCTGCTCACCTGACACTAGAGCAAGGCCTACAGGGGCTCTTGTTTGACCAACACATGAGCACAAGCAGTTAACTCTTCTCAAACAGCTTCAAGGAGACTGTTGAACTCATTGCTTCATTCATTTTTCAAGTAAAATATGCTGTTATTCTACCACCAAAATTTTCTCAAGACTGACATATTATTTTATAATAATTAGTGTTTGTTGGTTATAAGTAATATTATTAATACCATTAACAGTGTTAATTACACATAATACTAGAACTATTACCTAAAATATTAATTTATCATAATTCATTTTTTCCTTTTTCATGTTGTCAGAACTTAATAATATTAAATGTTATATTTAAATTAGCAATAGCCTTAATTGTCATTTTCTAAGACAATGTGTGAGAATTGTCTGGAATTAAAATGTATAATATTGTTGTTAATCCTTTCATTTCCTTTTTTTTTTAACAGTAGACATTGTTGGAAATATGTTGATTAGAATTCTGAAAGTCTTTTTCCTACTTAAAGTACTTTATATAAGAGTTTATAAGTTAAAATTATATGTTATTTCAGAAATTTCACCACTGCCCCATGTGTTGTCATTTTTTTTTCATTTTCATATTAGATAAAAATTTCAGTGGCCATTCTATTGATTTTCATGAAATGGTATACACGGAAATGATTAATTTTGCTCTTGCTTACTTACTATTTGTTGAAGCAATATTTAAGACATAAAATTCCCAATATGAATTTTCATAATCCTAGATAATGTAGGGAGGAAAACAAACATTTCTCACGTGAGGAATATGATCATTGAGGAAGAGGACTAAGCATGCTTTCTCCAGGAGAATCCAAAAGAAATTTTACTGCCATATTTTTACTTAATCAGCCATGTGAATATCTGTTCCAAATTCTTAATTCTGTGACACTGAGAGAGAGATTAAAGGGGGAAAAATAGTCCTGAAGAATTAAAAACAAAAAAATGTCCACTTTGGAAATCTTTCTTTGTAATGAATATCAAATGTAATATATATAAAAAAAAGTATATACGTCAATCTGAAGTTTCAGAGTCACAGAATCTTTTAAATGATGTGTTCAGATACAAAGCTGGCCTCACCTAAAATGATTTGTACATCAGATTTTTAAAATAGTATATAATTCGATTTATGGATGACATAGAATATGCAACTCTGGGGGAAAAATGTAGAAGCTTTGAGATTTCTTGTTTCAAGTGTTCTGATCAGGATTCCATTCTATTTCTAGGAAAGGTAACTGAACACCTCTCGTAGACAACAAGACAGTAAGTTTAGTATGCTATCAAGAAAGGTTTTTGAATAAGGTCTTTGAAAGAACTAAGGCAAACCATGAAACCACGTGGATATTGAAGTTGACAGATCTTGGAGGCCACAACTACCCTCATGCTCCAAGACATCAAAGAAAAAGGCAAGGTCTGGTGATTAACCTCACATACAAAAGTACTGGGTCAGGGGATGGAGACAGGTTTTCATAGTTCCTTTGGTGACCTGTTTCCTCATCTAATAGCTGGCGGGATGAGGAAAAACAGCTGTACACGATTGGCTCTCTCTTTTCTAAGGCAGTTGTGACAGGAATACAACCAGTAGGTTTCTGCCTGCTTCTCTGAAAAGTGTCTGTCTGACACCTAGTTTAGCCTTTTGCTGTAGGCCAAGGTTAACTCTGAGTACCTAATTTTAATATGACTAATAATAAATGACATATTGTTTTAAAAATAAATCATTTAGTTGAGAACTATCATATATTAAATATTCCCTACAAATTGGCACACAATTACATTTAGAACAATCCTACAGAGTTCTATAATGCAATAGCATTAACACACCCATAACAAAACAAGCATGTATTTTTATAAAATACCTGAATTTTTCAAAATCGTACCTTGTGCAAAATTGAAGCTTGAATCTCTGCAATGCCAACCCGTTAGTCCCATTTCTGTCTCCTATTTACAAAGAAAAGCTAATCTCATCATACTACTAGCTGTATAAGAGCTCTTTCTATGTCCTCAGCGTCTAGCATAGGGCCTGACACATAGTAGGCTCTCAACAAATGTTTATTAAACAAATGGTTGAATGAATGAATGAACAATCACTCCATACCAACACTTAAAATATTGCTAGACATTCTTGCCAGGTTAAAAAGTTGTGGTTATTTTATTTGTTCATCCTGTGAAATAGTTTTTAGATTTTTTTTTTTTTTACCAGTTAAGTGTTGCATGTGTTGGTGGGAATATATAGATCATACTTATGCATGTAATGTTAATATGCAAATACATGCAATTCCTCCTAAAATACTGGTACACACCAAGAGTATCAACAAATTATTTGGGGTCAATCAGATATCCAGTCACCCAAGAGATGTATTTCTTAATTTTCTTAGAGTTCAATTCTTCCTTTACCGTGTCAACTGAAAAACTTTCTTGCAATTACATTCAAAAAAGTTATTAGAGGACAGGAACATATTAAGTCTACAAACAAAAACATTCATGATAAAGTTCCTGGTAACTTAAATACTGAATTTTCTTTTCAAAGATCTCTAAGACGCAGGTGTATTGAAATAAATATTCAGGTCTGCAAATGTACATATGTGTAATCAGTTGCTCAGACACTTTTTAATAGGCATTATACATTTGCCCTTCTCATTTTAATAAGTTTCTTTTTTTTCTCTTTTATGGTCTACCAAATTACATCTGACTAAATGTACCTATTTAGTGAAAATGGATTCCATTAGAGTGTAATCTTACCCAACTATTGTTTTCTTCTGAGGAAATAATGGAGAACATGTGCCGATGCTTAATATCAGGCTCCTGTTTCTAGAATTACAGTCTTAAAGCTGTCAAAACTGTTCAAGAACAAGGGTAATCCAGAGCTCATTCAGCATATAAAACACCCTTCTTGAACCGTTAAGTAGGTGAGGCAGGAGAATGCTAAACAACTGGCATAGAAAGCTCGAAGTATCCAAGCCAAGGGACATTTTCATTTTTTCTCAGTTGTCAAGACATCCTGTTTTTCCACAAAATCCCGTATTTTCTACTGTACTCTGAAAGTGCTGGGTTTTTTTCAGTTCATTCTGTTTCAAATTCAATGTGGTAGCCCCCCACCTGGCCACAAAAAAAAAGTCTGTTTGCTAAATGTCTTCTGGAAGAATACATAAAGTGTACCCACATTTTTCTGTCAGATTGTTGTAATCACTTTGGCTATGCAAGAGCATAAAGATATATTTGCTTCCCTTTTTATATTCCAGTAAAGACAACCACCAATGTTCCTTCTAAAAGTAATCTGAAGTGGATGCCAGCAAGCGGTTTACCATAAATCTCATTTAACTCTGAGTTCTAGTCCAAAAATATAGTGATTTTAAAAATTATAATTAAATTTAAACGAAAATCATTAATAGATTCTCCTGTAAAGTGAATAGTTCTATAAAGTATTAATACTTTCCAAAATTGTAGGTGTCAAATTTTCTTAGGTGAGCCATATCTAAATAGCTATAACTAATCAGAAAAAAATCGCCCTATGTCCTGTTTGGACAGAGAAGTCATTTTATTTGTGCTAATTACAGAAAGCATTAAATAGCGTTTCACATTAAGGACTATATGAAAAGTTTACATTTGAGGCAATAGAATCTCAAGTGCTTTTGTCACATAAATTGATCATAATATAAGTATGTGATTTTGCAACTGATAAAAATAGATTCTTGAATACAATGAGAAAAGCTTTCAGAGGCACAACTGATGCATAAAAATGGGGTCACTAACATAGCCAATATGCATGTAAAGTCACTCCTTACAGTCATCCACCTTAAGTTTATATAGGGAAAATAAGATAGGAACTGATTTTAGGGAAAGCATGCAGAATTTGGAATCAGAAAGACCGGGATAAATTTTCTGACCTCAGAACTTAGTTTGTGTTCTTAGGCAAGTTACTTTATTTTCCTGATGATAACCCCATTCCTACCTTAGAGTTGCAATGAGAATCACAACTGAAGTATGTAAATCACTTAGGACAAGGCCTGGGTCATGGTAGACTGAAGGGTTTTAAGAATGCATTAGATGTGACCCTAATTTATAAAGAAAAGTTTAAATAAATATGTGTGTGTGTGTGTGTGTGTGTATGTTTGTGTGTGTGAATATACATATATATGCATATATCTTTTTTTAAGGGGACTTTTTTTTCTAATCCAGTCTTTCTTTAGTTAGAAAGGGTATGGCTAAAAACATCAAATAGCTAATTAAAAAAATAAGTCAAATTTTTGTATGTTATTAGCTTCTTAACTGTATTATTCTATAGACATGTGTATAATGTAAATTTTAAGAATAAACTGGAGTATTTTAAACTGGTAAAACTCTTCAAACAATTCTGGTAGAAAGAACTGCGCCTGTGAAAGGAAGGGGAATGTTTTGAAACCTTATCTCTGTGGAAATGAGTAAACGTGATAAAATATGTAATGTGAAAAGAAATACATAAAGAGGTGATAAAAGCATACATAATTGGAGAAAGGAAAGTGTGCAAAGGAGTGATAAAATAGAAATATAAACATTAACAGACCAAAATATTTAAAACAATGCATAGTTTTATAAATAATAAAAGATTAAAACCCACTAAAACATATTTATTGGAGTTAGATTTGCTATAAAACTAATATATTCTTACTTTTAAGATTAGTCCTTGAGTAATGGGAAACTTGTTTTTACTATGGGTTTTTCTTTGCTAGTGTTATAGACTGAAAAACCACAGTTTAATGGTTTTGAAATTATGTTAATGGCTAGAGAAAATTACAGTGTTTCTGTTTAATTTATCAGTATAGCACTCATTTAAATTAGAATAAAGAATGCTGTTTACAACATTTGGACAAAATGTGTATGGGCTTTTCAATGTAAGCACAATTTGCACCATCATTTCTTTTAATACTGGACACTACATTCCTTCTAACACCTGAAATATTGCTAAGAGTAGAGGCTTCTACTCAAGGAGCAAAAGGGCAATTTAAACCTGGAAACCTCAATTTGCTATTTGGTAACTATTCAGTATGTTTGTCTTTTGGTATCACTAATCTTTTTCCATTTTACTATTTTGCCTATTCTATATGCTAAAGGGAGCCTGTACCAGGTTTCCTAAATCGTGACCCCTTTGTTATATAGCATAGCCACATAAGCCAAAGGGCAAAAGAAGAGGACAAACATCTATGTCTGTTATGTGCCAGACATGATGCTAGACCCTTTAAATGTATTTTCACATGAAATCCTTACTCAATGCTTATCGCCATTGCACAGATAAGGAAATTGAAATTTGAATTAAGTCTCTTGTTCGGGGACCTACAGCTAGGAAGTTTATATGTCACTAAGTTCAAAATCCAAGAGAGTGGAAGTAAGTAGTCATTCTCAGTTCTACAACCACCTGAACTGTACAAATTGCAACTGGTTCTAAGATCATAGACTTGAAGCTTCCTGGAGGGAAAAACCAGGTATAACTGGTCTGAGGATTGATCTCATTTCACTTTTTTCCATATCATATGGACAGGGCTCTTCTCTCTGCTAAAACAAACAAAACCAAACAACAACAACAAAAACTTACTGTCACGTTAGAAACATAAAGCCCCAGTGAGACCAGGTGCTCTAACTGTCTAGTATCACAAATCTGTTCAACATTCAAAGCTAAGGAATGCCAAGGATTTCCAACAACTGTTAGAAGATTAGAAGTGGCAAGAAAGAACCCTTCTCTACAGCCTTCAAGGAGCATGTTTCTACGGATACCTTGATTCAGGCTTCTCCCCTCCAGATCTGTGAGAGAATAAATTTCTGTTGTTTTAAGCCACCCAGTTTGGGTACTTTATTACAGCAGCCCTAGGAAATTAATAGAGATCTTGGTAATCCTAAAGCCCTTCCTCTTCTAAGAATTTTCTAAGTAAACAATTTAACTCTTATATAATGATATACTTTTAGGACTAAATGAAGGAAGTAGTTTTTTGAAGCAGCAGAACTGGGGTTTAAATCAACTAGTACTGATTTTTGTGAGGATTAAATAATATATTTAAAGCTTGGAGCCCAAAACTTGGTAGGTATCTCATGCTCAGTAAAGAATAGTACATTCTCTTTCTTTTTATTTCCTCTTATCGCAGATTATTTGAAGGTTTTAAGATCCTAGAGGGCAGAGATAATAGCTAGCCATCTCTCACACTATTAGGTACATTATTTTGCTCATAATGGACAAGATCGTGTGTGTACAAAAGCAAGAACTATTATTTATTTTAGCCTAAAGGAATAAAAGGCAACTCATTTTCCATAAGGACAGGTATACAACAATGTATTAAAGAAAATTTCTAAAATAATCAGGGAAATAAACGGTTTGAATTTACAATAGAAAAAAAATCATTTTTCTTTGGAATGTGAAAGCCTTATCATTACATCATTACCTTCCCTAGACTATTCCAGACCTCTACCCTGGAAAATTCACTGTTTTTCACTGGCAAGAAATGCATGCACCCAATCAAAGACAAGCAGGAAGTTGAATGTTACCTGCCATGAAAATCTCACTCCACACTTAATTTTTTGCACTTGGTACGTAATGACTTTTTCATCTTCCTTCAAAGACAACAAATCTCAATTTGAAAACCATGTGTGGAAGGAGAAAAAAAAAAAATCTGTCCTGAATTATATCATCCTGAACTAGCTACAAGACACTGTTTCTTCAAAATGCCTGATTTCACAATGCATAGATATGCAAACAAATTGCTCAAATCTTTTAAGTCTATATTTTTGTATTCTGGAACTCTAAGTATCACTATGTGACTATATAGTTAGCGGACCTACTAGTTCTCCCTGCCTTTTACTTGCTTTTTCCATAAGCAGAAGCTGGATCTAATTTCCAAATGAAAGACCTCTTCACCAAAAATTTATTTTTATGAAGGAATGACTTTACAGTGTTTGCCATTTGGGTTCTTTTATTTGGCCGTTTGATTCTCTTCAAAATGTGAATGGAAAATGTTTATCTGCTGGAGGGCTTCACATGCTTCAGCTTTGCTGGGTCAATGATTTCTACTGCCAAAAAGAAAAAGAGAAGAAAAATAAGAAAGAAAAAGGAAAAGGAAGGGAAAATCACTGGTCATTGAACAAATATTGCATCAAAAACAACTTTGGTGTGCCTTAAAAATGGTATAAAAATTGAAAATTAATCTCATTGCAATATTCTAACTTGTAGACCTGGGATTCTCAGTCTATTCCCTGTTGAAATGGTTACCAAAGTACAGTGGTTAAAATATCATGTCCTAGAATAACATAGATATATTTGAATTCAGCTATGTCAGTTAAAAATTGTGTGATCTTGGACAAACCATTTGACTTTTCTGAGCTTTTGCGTCCTTTCCTGCAAAACAAGGATAATACTCATCTCTTGACACTGTTGTGATTAGATAACATATATAAAATACTTAGTAGAGTGTCAGTAAGTTATTATATTCCATAAATGATGAATAGTATATAATTTATGCCACCTACCATAGGATTATGCATAGATTGAAAAGGAGATCTTTCATAGCTGAAATCCACTGAAATCCTGTTATTTAAAAGGTGGTGTCAGGGTCGGTTCACTCTGAGTGTTCTGAGGGAGAAATTGTTCCTTGCCTCTCCCATAGCTTCTTATGGTTGTTGGCAATCTTTAGCGATCCTTGGGTTGTAGTTCTTTGCCTTCCTCTTCACATGTCATTCTCTGTGTGTGCCTGCTATCCTGAGGAAAACTTCCAAGGGAACTAGCTACTAGATGGCTCAATCTTTCTTCCCCATACTCAGGTCAGACAAGGGATTTGGATGGGACTCCTACAAACCTCCACCAGTTTCCTCTGGTTTCACTATGCCCAGACATAGTTTACCATTCCAGTTCTAACAGGAGTGTGCAATCTACACACACACACACACACACACACACACACGCACGCACATGCACACGCGTGCGCGCACACACACACACACACACACATACACCACTGCCCAGTGTGCCCTTGGCCAACTGGAGAGGCCTTGCAATCTTACCTCAATGAGTGATCCTACCAGCCTTCATCGCCATTTAGCCAAGGGCTACACAAGACTCAGTGGCATTGCCCTAAAGTTCTGCCTTGGTGAGATTCTGACTTATATGCATTGAGTCATAATCCTACAGACGATAGTTTCACTGCTTTGGCTCCTCAGCCAAGCACATGCACCAAATGCCTGAAACTGCAGCTTCTTTTTCTATCACAGAGTTACTATGGCAACAGTACCTCATCAGTAGAGTACAACTAATCTTTCTCAGACTGAATCATCATCATATCACCTGGGACCTTGTTAAAATGCAGAATATTAGGCTCCTCCCCAGATCTGCCAAATCAGAATCTGCATTCCAAAAAGATTCCCAGGGAATTTGGATGCACATTATAATTTGAGAAGCGCTGTTCTAAGAAGTTGTATAAGTCTTGCATTCCAAATTGAATTACTAGGTTGGAGAAAAACTCATAAGATGAAATTGATATTTTCTTTTTTTTTAATTATTTCTCTTATGAGGGGTAATCAAAATTAGAATTGATAAAGCAACATGGTTCAACATAACATATTCACACTACTACGTGGATTGGGAGAAAGAGAGAGAGCAATAATCTATAAAATAGAGTACAAGAGAAAAAGCAATTTAAATTAAGTCCATCATTGCAAACAATGTAATCACAGTGAAAGAGGGGTTGGGTACATGAATATACTATTGAATTAATCAGTTCCAAAGTGCTTCTTGTATTGTGAAATTATGGAGTTTAACTTCTCTGTGATTAAAGTCTTTAAAGATATGCATTTTTTTCATCTTCTAACTACAGCATCTGATGCTCAGACAGATCACAATCCTGGTGATCTATTCCAGTAATGAAGAAAAATAAGATTGTATTGATAGACCTATGCAAGAATTCACAATGATATCTTCCTAAGAAATTTCAAGAGTGATTTAGAACAAAGTGCCTAAGAATCTATTAATAGCTATTCTACCATTAACCACAAGTCATCTGCAAATCTGCAATTGCCAAAAAACACTAATAAAGTTTTTTTAATTTGCTTCATTATATAATTCAATAACTCAATAAAATTTTAGAAGATGCTGTATACAAAATAATTGCCTAAATGCCACACATGTTGTAGCAGGCAGAATAATGGCCTCCCAATGATCACCATATCCTAATCCCCAGAATTTGTGACTATTACCTCACGTGACAAAAGAGACTTTGCAGATATTAAAAACCTTGGGATGGAGAGATTATTCTGGAATATTTGGATAAACCCAATCTAATCAGATAGGTCACTAAAACTGGAAAAACTTTCCAGGCTATAATCCAAAGGCCTATAAAACTTAGAGATGTTGCTAAGGAAGTAGGGTCAGAGAGATGCAATGTGAAAGTACTGGACTTTCTGTTGTTGGCTTTGAAAATGGAGGAAGGAGATCTCGTGAGCTAAGGAATATAGGTCATCTCTAGAAGCTAGAAAAGGCCAGGAAATTGATTCTCCCCTAGACTCCAGGAAAGAACTCAGTTCTATTGACACCTTGATTTTAGCCCAATGAGATCAGTGTCAAACTTCTGACATAGAGAGCTGTAAAATTATCAATTTGTGTTGATATAAGCCACTAAGTCTGTGGTAATTGGTTATGGCAGCAAGAGGAAGCAAAAAAAAATGGAAAATTAAAAATCTGAAACAGCAGAATGACCTAGAAGATCTGTTTCTTTCCTCTCAATGTCTTTAACACAGTTCTCTCCAAAACATAAGGAGATATTTTGGTGACTCTCTAACATTATTCTATTATTTTTTCCTTATATGGTATTTGATGTACACCATTTTCTTAATTTGCCTATATATCCCATGCAACACATTAACATTATTATTCTAAATTTTTAATTAACAATGTAGAGGGTATATTCACAGACTTTTGTTAAGTGGGCAGATAAAATGTGGAGATAAATTTTATTTTGGTTTTAGTTTCTGATGGACTCATATTCTCCATTAGACACACTATATTATGATCATACATTTATCAGTAGAGTTCCATGAAATATTCCACTGATTAAGCTACACTAGTTACAAGAAGTTTTTCATTCCCATTTATTAAACTTTTTTTTTTTTTTCTGGAATAGTGGATTCCCAAATTTGGCGGCATACCAGAATCACTGGAGAAGCTCCTCTGGGAAAACTATGATCTCCTGTTTTAAAAGAGCATAACAATGTGAAAACTAGAATTGTCATAGCAATGGGGATTGAAAATAAATAGCACCCTTCCCTTCTGCGTAAAACTAGTCATGGCTTCAAAGACGAATTCCAACATTTTAAAAAATGTTGAAAATAAAAGCTAAAGAACTAAGAAGGTAATCAAAAAGCTAGAATGCAGCTAATGAGCTAAATAGTATATGTCAGAAATAAAAAGCAAACGGCTGAAAAGTAATGGTTTGAAGGCTCACGTTAAAATGACTTTTAGAAAAACAAGCAGTTTTTTCTGTTATTAATGATCATCATTTCAATATATATTTTTCATAATGTGGGTAACATGCTACAGCATGATTCAGAGGGAGGAATTTCAACATATCAAAGATAATTTCAGAACAGTGCATTTTTCTATATATCCTGACTAAACCCTAAGGAGTATTCCTACCTGGTCTCACGTCCTCTCCCCAGGCTTAGCAGCATCTGGTTGTGGGAAAAAGAACACCTTCAGCAAACAATCTTTTGGTAACCAAAAAAGTTTGTTTGTCTGGGTTGAATTTCTAGAATCTGATTGAAATCTTCAGTGACTCCAGGATCAAGTTAAGTGCACAGTATTTGTCAAGTGTTAAATTCTATGTGATTCATTTGATGACTGAATTGAGTGCAGGTGGTTTCCATTTTTTTAACTTTCTGCTCAACCTTCCCCCACACTCATACTACATATCTCTCAATTTAACTTAAATGAAAATAGTGAAAGGGCAGGTGACAATCTCTAGCTTGTTTTCTGTTTTTGTAAAAAACATTCAAATGAAAATTAAGGAAACATATAACTGTTAAATAATAACCTTTGGGAAAAAATATTGTCCTCAAATTTTCATTGACAAGTACAACATTTTGAGAGCAAATTGAAATAAAATCTTAACCCTTTTTGGTTGTAAAATACATCTATTTTGGAGGGGAAAGTGAAGGGAAATAACAAGTGTTAATATGACAAGCATCTCAGACACTAATAGACTATGAAAACTTTCAAAAGGACAGTGTTTTAGATGTAAAGAGAAGACATTCTATAAAATAGAACTTCAAATTTTCAGAGATAATGGATAAAATAAATGGGTGCCTATATCTTGAAATGGCAGCTATCATAGTAACTTTGCTTTTTTGAGGTTAACGATTTTTCCCTCAGTAGAATGATCCTGAATTCATTACAGAAAAAACATGTAATAAGAGGTTTGTGTTGATTTTTAAATTTGTGCTTAAATTGAAGCTCCAGCGTAGAATTCTATCCCTTCTGTGCCAGTGGACTCAATAGTAACAAAGGCTCTATTTTCTCTTTATATGGTCATGAAAAATTTAAATTCTTTTTCAGCATGAACTTAAGGAAGGTGGCAGTAAAAAAAAAAAATGACTGTTTTTTCATATGTCTTTCTTGTCTCTTCTTTCCAAAGTAGCCATTTATCTCAACATTCTTGAAAACAGAGAGACTGTTTGAGACTTCATTAGTTTCTTAAAATACATATAGTTTTAAATGATACCATTACAAATAAGAAATGTTTTGAGAAGGAATCTACTACCTTAGGTGTGGTGGTGCTATAGCTCACAACTGGAGGTGATTTTCTAACTCAAGAATGCTTTTCATTGATCATGTCATGGAGCTTAATGCGATTCCAAATCAACAGTTCTGTTGTCATCTTCCAGTGCAGTGGATCTGAAGTTGGCTGCACATTGAAATTGCCCGAAGAGTTTTAACAACTAATGGTGCCTAGATTTCACACCAGGAGAATTTATTTAATAAAACTGAAGTGCAGCCTGGGCATCTGGTGATTCTACTGTATAACTATGTTTAGGAGCTGGTATATTAGTGGATGGAGTCACACTATACAGCAAGTATAGACATATAATAATACACTTGTTATTATTAAGACTCATGGTAAACAGTAGCATGCAATTATATGTCATTATACAGGTTTGTTGATTCCTTGGGACACTCAGAATGAGAAATTTCCCAAACCAGACCCCCATATCATTTCCTGACCCTTACTCCTTCCCTGATTGCACCTTGTTAGATTCCAATGCTCTCTAATTGTTATGTCCCTACTTATGTTTCTGCCTCTGATAAAACGGGTTCAAAAGAAAATAGTCATTCTCTAATCACCAGCTTAAAACCTAAGTAAACTACATAAAGAGCAACATAGAATCATATTGCAGGCTGGAGAGGGACTTTAAAGGATTTATAACTCAACATCCATTGGTTCATTCAAGTAGTATTTACTACACACCTACTCTGTGTTTGTTACTGTTCTAGACACAGGGTATACAATGGTGAAAAAGATACAATCTTTCAGTTTGGGTGGGAATGGGGAGTGAAGGGTAATATTGACCAAAAATATTCAGCATAACAGTAGTTATAATGAGAGCAAACATAGGGTACAGTAAGCATGCAGGATGAGTAAGAATTATCCAAGTAAAATATGTCATGAAAACAAGAAGCACCAGGTGCTAGGAGCTCCTGCAAGTTATATTAAGGCAGTTAGACATTATCTTAAAGAAGAGAGATACCATCAGATTTGCAATTTTAAAACCTCACTACAGTCACAATGTGGAAGAGCAAAGGAAAGGGCCAAAGTTCCTTTAATGTTTCATACACAAAACAACACCCTACACACACACACACACACACACACACACACACACAAACACACCATGCACGCACACACACATGCAAAGTGAACCTTCTCTAGATTTCCAATTATTTATTTGATATCTAATTAGGCTTATACTTGTTTTCAAGTTTTTAGGATTTAATGGTCTAAGAAAATCGTAAGTCAGATGAAATAACACAGAAGGGTTTCCTAGACTTACTGTTTTACTAAGCAGAAATTTTCAAGGGTATTTAAAAAGGTGAAGAATAAATATAATCAAAACTGGCTTGTATAACAGAAACATCAATTCATTACTCTCTGATCAGGAGGAATACCTGATGGTTTGTAATGACTTTTCATAAACAGCCAAATAACAGAAAAATTTCTGTTTGCAAATCTGGTAAGTGAAAACTACATGAACATCAATGGTTATCAAAGTAGAACTAGATGTGTCTTCTCAACAACTGAAATGCTTTCATATACATACATGTTTAATATGAATTATAGATTACCTACTAAAGGATCAATTGAAACGTTCAGCTATCGTCTTCAAGCATAGAAAAGAAATTCTCCTGAATTTCAAAATTAGAAAATTATAACATGCTCTTCTTTGGCTAATGCTCATTTAGTAATGTCTTGAGGACTGAAGAATTCAAAAATAAAATAAAAATAGTGGAATTTAAAAGTAATGTTTGAAAGTGAGGAAGGTCCTGGACTAATTTCCACTGGCAAGAATCAGAACCACTGAGCGTCAGAGGAGTGGGCTTGGAAAGAGGTACCAGAGAATCCAAACATGTTCTGTATTAATGAAGTATATTACTACAAACAAAAAGTTGATGGAAGGGCTAGAAATCTGCAGATGGGATGGGAGAGGGGAAAAGATGAGTTTTTCTTTTAAACATATGTATTAATTATTGCACAAAGCCAGGTAGGAGTTTGCAGCTGGAAGTTGCAGAGCAAAGGAAAAAGGAAATTTTATTTCAGAAAAAGTTTATGAAATAATGCTTTAACAAAAAAACTTGTAGCTGAAGGAGGAAAAAGGGACAGCGATATTTTTCAAGTAAGTCACTTTAATAAAATATGCAAGCCCTCACTTTGACACAGCAATGGAAGGGGATAGTCTTGAATCCGTATCAAAGTGGAATAAAGCATTTTGTTACAGAAAAAGCAATTTTTGGCTCTTTGAATAACAGAGATTTTCCTTTAAATGAGTACTTGCTAACCAGTTTCTAAATCTCTGTAATTCTGTGGGAATTCTGGAATTACAGGGAATAAGAATTTGGCTCCAGGTGATGGTTCTTCAATTCCTCAAATTTGTACTTCAAAAGATTTTATTTTCCTCTAAGGAACCCAAAACATTTTGCCATCTGTGAAGTTCACCATCACTTTATAGACATAAATGAACTGCTTTTTACAAAAACAAAACAAAACAAAACAAAAAGAACTGAGTTTTTCCTTCCATTTAAATGATGTTATTTACCTACAAATAGACTGCTTTCCCACAGAGTTAGGAAAGTGGTAAAGATGTGATGTGTGCTTTGAGTTATTCTATAGTGATAATTCTTAGCTAAAGACCATCAACTTAAAACTATAAAATTTCCAATGATTTTCTTTAAAATTATAGGTGAACCCTTGATTAAGACAGCTAAACATGAGAATGGGTGAGCAATAAAGAAAGGTAATACTTTAATTCCCATTTTCTAAATTGAAATAATCTACCAAGTATACTTCAGTGCTTTCACACAATCTTTCACTGTTACCAATTTAAGCTATATCCAATATTTAATTTAAACATCTTTTCTAAGAGAGGGCAGGGGTGTTTGTCTTTCTCTGCATTCTCAGTTCTAGGACAATACTTATCACATAGAAGATTCTCAGTAAATATAAATTAAGAGAAAAGTATGGGGTTCAACTTTAGTAAGAGGCATTAAGTCTCAGAAACTAGACCATTAAACTAAATCAAATGGATCAAGTTGCCTTCCTATTTCTGTTAAGTTCTGAAATTCCCCCACACTTTTCTATTTACTTTACTCCTAAACACTGGAAGAGAGAAACACCAACAATTTGCATAAGAAAGTTGTCCTCAGAGTTTTGATTCTAAGGACTCTAAATATCATGAATTGTTTTCCTTGAAGTAACAGGTTTACTTTGTTCATTTCAGAGAAAAGACTTGCTAAATACTTGCTAAGTGTGAATAACCACAGCTTGTTTTACAGCCATTCTTCCAGGTTGGAAAAAAAAAAAAAATGTCCCTGAAAAAGAAGCAGCTAGTTCAACTTCCAACACAAGTATTGCAGTCATAGTATTGTATGCAGCAAAAGTGCTTTATGAAATGCATGCCTCCTATTTCGTCACACAGAATATTTAAAAGATACTCAAGGGTCAAGAGGTAATAAAATCAATTAACTTTTACTGCTTCATCAAGGACATTCTTAAGGGCAAGTGACGTGTGTGTGTGTGTGTGTGTGTGTGTGATGCTATTATGACTGCTGGAGAATACAATAGTGACTAGTACAGTTTGCTGCCACTGCCTTGATTCATGCTAAAGAACCAGTAATTTTACTCACCATTGTTTTGCACCATCGATGACAAATGCCAACACAGTGAAAAAGGCAAATAACAATGCAAAAAGAGTTTTGACCTTTTTGACTTCCTGAATGAGTCCATGGATGGAACAAATTTTGAGAACCACTGGCATAAGGAAACTTTTTATGTCAATACATTAGAAAAAGTAATTTTCTATTTTGCTTTTTAAGAGTTACAGCACCCACCCCTATCAGCTTTAGAACAGAAAGTTGCTAACTAGATAACCTACCATTTAAATGTTTTTTAAAAAATCATTTTAATACTCTTTCCACAATGAAAAATGCACGCAAAGCTAAACTGCTGAAAGATCTCATATCCCATGTATAATATTGCTGAGGTAAGTTTAAACACAGATTTTAAAGAGATTTCAACCTGTTTTACTACAACTTAAGAATGATCACCTACTTCACAAGCAAGGTACCCAAAGAGCAAATAGGTTTAATTACATTCCCATTAGAACAATTCAGCAACATTTTTTTTTTTGTAAATGTAACTAAAATAAATTTCATCCCGTATTTATGCCAGTTTCAGTGTTGAGACCTTAAAATTCATTATTCTGCTTCATTATAAGTAATTTCATCATTGCTGTAAGTTACAGTAATAAGGTAGAGACATGTTTTGCAGAAGTTGTTTATTAAAATCATGACTGTTTTTCTAAAAGAAAAAAAAAGTCTGTAGATGTTAGGTTAGGTAAAAAATACTCAAAAACATGATGGTTTCAGAGATGGTGAGAAAGCAGAGGAATATCCAGGTTCATGTGTCAGGGGAACGTGCCAGAGGTAGGGATGTGTGAGTTTGGGAAAGGGGTTTATCATTGGTTGGGGAAGAAACTCATAAAAGCTTTATATTTTATAAGGTCTGAGTCCTACACATACACTTACTACACTACACTACACTTACTGAGTCCTACAACTTTCTTTAATACTGTTGTTAACATATGACCTCTAAAAATTACTTTTAATATGATAATACATTTCAGAGGATATGCTAAGAGATATTTATGTCTCTCTTGACTCTCATCTGCAGATATCTCACTTTAATGGAAGATCCCTAAGTTACACAAAGATTCTCACATCTTTCTTTTAAGTTTTTTAGTTTTAAAAAATCATAAAATATATTTGATACATGCAAAATGTGTTTAAATATTTGTAAGTTATCAAACACAACTGTGAACCCACCATCCAACCCAAGAACTACAACAATATCAATAACTTGTCTCTACTTTGTATACCTCCCATATGCCAACCCTCTGACCCCCTCCCAAATTAACACTACCCGCAATATTATTTATATGTATTTTCTCTTTTGGTCATTAACCATTATATTTCAAAGTTTCATTCAATCTCACTTCTAGCTATAGTTCATTTCTTTATTGTCATTACTCCATAACCTTCCATAGTATTAATCTACCATAACTGTTAGAGAGCATCATGCCAAGCTAAGAAATCATTTTACTTATCTGCTTAGAATACACTGTTAGCTATATATGTACCATAACATTGAGGGGGAAAAAAGACAACAAAAAAACAAAAACACATTCTGGAAAGTATCAAGGGAACACAGCTAATAAGCTAATATATGGGTTTTAATGTTGTGTAGGTACTAAAGTAAAGAAAGTGACTTAGGAATCCAGCCTTACCACTAACAAAGAACAGGGTTTACAAAGTGTTTTTGTTTTTATAGGGTATGACACTTGAGTAATTTTTCCTGCCCTGGCAATAGCGGACTTGATGATTGAATTGGTTCCCAGAATGCTACAGTTTTTTTTAAGTTTTTAAATGTATACAGAAAAACACCTCCTAAACTATAAAACAAATATGTTCCTTATATGAAGTTATTTTCTTAGGAAGGTCTGCTCTGCCCTGTCTGTAATCTTTTTCAACCTGATTTAAATGCCTAAGTCATTTTCCTGTGAGCTACTATTAACTCATACCTTTGTAGAAATGCCTGTTTTGGTTTATGGATATGTTTTAAAGATAAGGTTAAGGGGCATTCCTGATAGCCTGAATGTGAGTGTGAGGAAAGAGAAGTTATAGATGAATCTAAGACTTTTGGTTGAGCAATTAGATAAATGGATTTATCATCAAATGAGATAAGGAAATCCATGGGGCAGGATGTTTGGAAACAGGGAAAGATGGGATTTTGATATGGTCACTAAGAAATCTATTTGTGGAAATATTAGGTTGGCACTTGGATATATTATATTATTCTGAAGTTCAAGACATAGATTTTGCCTTAAGGTATAAATATGGTAGTCATTGGAATATAGTGGTGTTCAAAGTCACAAAACCATTAAATCACAAAGGGAATGACTATGGATGACAAGGACTAAATACCAGTTTCTTTGTTCAAGAAATAACAAGTTAGTATGTCATTATTTAGTCTAAGTAAATCTGTGTTATTTCTTGAGTATATCTTTTTTCCTAAATAGTTAATTTTATAATCTCTTGTAATGTTCTCCAGAATCAATATAAAACTCATCATTCTAGAGAATAAATTCTTCACTTTTTGAAATAAGAATATCTCTTCCATATTATATCATTCCTTTTAAATCAGTGGTAATGGTTGAATTATCTTAACACAGTGGGATAAAATCGGTTCTGGGTAACAAATTTTTAGTTCCCTCTTGAGCTGAGTAATTATGCCTGGTTGTCTAAAGGCAGAGCCAATAAATTTTGTAGGGCACAGTTGAGTGAAGATACTAGCTTTTAATAAATGAGACACAATTTTCAAAATTATGCTGTGAAAAAGAGAATCAGTAATAGGGCAAGAATACAATTTAAAGCTCTAAATTTTGATACCATCTACTTCCCTCATTATTTCCACTAATGTTTTTCCTACCTAGCCATATTCCTTATAAACAGTTGTTAGAGTCAGCTATTACTATGATGGAAAGGAATGGGGAAGTCTTAAACATTGCTTTCTTAAAAAAACAAAAACTTCAAAACATCTGGGCTCTGCACTGAGAAATATTTTTTGGTAAGACTGAAATGATTATGTAAAAGATTATGCTGAAGAAACAACAACTAAATTTCCTCTTTGCTGCCTACATTTGAAATCTCCTTTTACTTTTACAGTAGTTTTTGTCAAATGCTATGGAAAGCTTGATGAATTTGTCTAGTTTTCCTCATTTTTAAACCCTTGAAGAAGATTACTTAACATTTGAATGTGGTTGCCCAATATTTGCCAATGATTAGAAAAGCCAACCAATTTATCTTTAGTTTTTAGTTTTTGTTGGTTTGTTTATTACAGCACCATTTTTCCCCTCTGAGGGACTTTCCCACTCTTCTGAGAAGTACCCAAAACTCAAAAAGGTGAAGGGAGGAAATATGAATGACCAGACATAATATAAAAGAGGAAATCAAAACTAAAAAGCCCTGGGTCCCAGCTAAGTATGAGTTAGACGGTTATGTTATCACCTTAGTCCGAGCTGTTGTTAGGCCAGTATATCTGTTGTCGCTAGAAAAAAACAGCATAGCCAACTCACACATCCCAGGGGAGGAAAGTATGGTGTCAGAATTTCAAGAAGGTCCAAATCAGGACACCTGTGTGCCAGATAGGCCCAGCTGCACATGTGGGCTGGCCAGTGTGCAGGACACCATCTGCTTAGCACATGAAATGCCAGTTTCTTTGCGGAAGATGAGTTTGAAGAATGGGATACTTTAAAGAGAAAGCTCACAACTCGGCTGTGACATCCTTCGCCTTTCTCACATTTTAAAATAAACAATTTTAGGAAGAGGGGATTAAAAGCTTATGTTTGAGAGATGACAAGTAGGGTATATTGCTAGCTCCAGAAGAATTGCCTCAGAAGTTCTCCTTCAGATCGGCATTTGGCTTTTCATTCTGGTGACTGATGAAGTATGACTGCAACTCTCAGAAAATTCCAGGTGTTAAGCATGTGCACATTCCAAAAATGCTCTCTGTTCCTGTCACTGGGTTTGCAACAGTCAGACCAACAAGGGAATAGCTCTCTTCTCTAGTCTTTCTGAAACATAATGAGACACTTGGCCCACACCTTAACTTCCTGGTCATTAAGGAAAATCTGGTCAGAGGAAACACAGTGGACAATCCAGAATCTATTGAACAATTAGTATTAATTGTCTTTTTCTCCCTGCACTAAAACTGACATCTGGAAGAGTATAAACTAACACTCATTTATTTGCAATTTTGGGGGCAGAATGTCTCACAAACTATCTTTAAGTCCTTGTTTAGCAATGTTACATTTTAGGAATGATCAGATATATACACTGCTTATTTTTCCTTTAATGGGTATTTACAGTTACTCCCCTGGAAGATCGTGGTAATTTTGTTTTCTTCTTCAGACATGAGGAGACAAGGACTTTGATAATGTTCCTAAAGTTCACAGTTCTATAAAGTTATTAAATTACTATAATACAACAGAATAAAACCCCAACATGGGAGAAACAATCTGGTTCACTTTTTTTCCCTCAGATTGGTAAGAAAATGGAAAGAAAACTTAGATTTTTATAATATACCTATAGTTGCAATATCATTCTGACAATGCAGTAACTATAACATAAATTTCACAAATTACATTCAATAGATCCCAATTTGACCAAGATCAAAATATTCACTTGAATTCACTTGAACCATGAACTCATAATCGTAATGAATCCAGGGATATAGACCAACTTGAGAAATCATTCACAATTCAGATTGTCACTGATCATTTTTCTTTCTCAGTTCATGTAAGGCCTGCTTCAGTAAAACGTGCTATCTGTCTCTGTTTAATTAAAAATATGTTACACCAAAAATGAAGTACATAAAAGAATGATCAGATGTACTTACTAAACTAATTACATTTGAAATTTTGTCAGTCTTTAGTCTCAGTGATTAGATTATGTCTCTCCATTTTCTTTATTTTTTTTCATTTAAAGTTCTTATTTTCCCACACCCTGCCCACCTACTGCTTCTGGCAACTACCAATTTGTTCTCTGTATCTATAATCTAGGTGTTTGTTTGTTTGTATTTTTGTTTGTTTCTACCTTGCACATATAAGAGAGATCATATGGTATTTGTCCTCCTATCTAAATTATTTCACATAGCATAATGCCCTCTAGGTCCATTCATGGTGCTGCAAATGGCAAGATATCATTCTTTTTTATGGATTGAACTTCTTTATCAATCCATCCATCAATGGACACTGAGATTGTTTCCATATCTTGATTATTATAAATAATGCTACAATGAACATGGGGGTGTCTATATCTTTTCCAGCTAGTGTTTCCATTTTATTTGGATAAATGCCCAGAAGTAGAATTGATGGATCATATGTTAGTTCTATTCTTCATTTTTTGAAGAACCCCCATACTGTTTTCCACAGTGGCTACACCAATGGTGCACAAATGTTCCTTTTTCTCCACATCCTCACTAACACTTGTTATTTCTTGTCTTTTTGATAGTAGCCATTCTAACAAATGTAAGGTGATGTCTCATTGTGGTTTTGATTTGCAATTCCCTGATGATTAATAGTGTGGAGCATATTTTCATGTACCTGTTGGCCACCTATATGGTGGCCTGATAACCTGATGGCCATCTAAATCTCATTCACTTTCACAATTTTTTTTAAAAAAAAGAAAGAAAAAAAGAAAAGAAAGAAAAGAAAAAAGAAAAGAAAGGAAAAGAAAAGAAAAGAAAAGAAAAGAAAAGAAAAGAAAAGAAAAGAAAAGAAAAGAAAAGAAAAGAAAAGAAAAGAAAAGGAAAGGAAAGAAAAAAAAGAAAAGAAAAAAAGCTTAAATGGTCTCCCCATGTAACTCAGAAAGGTAAGACTATTCATATTGAAATTATAATTAAACAACTCAAAGTTTGAAGCTGAGCTATCATGGGCCCACAGATACCAAATGCTGAGCTTGTCATAATGTATATGATCACTTCTCTAGCATCTTCCTTCTTGCCTGACGGCCTCCCGCAAACATTAACTGAGTATTCTGCATATAAGAGAAGCTTCTAGGGTATTGAGAAGATTGAGATACTACAAAGTTCTTGACATAAAGTAGGTTCTCAAAAACTGTCAGTTGCCCTATCTTCTAGAAGCAAGACTCTAGGTATTGCTCTGTATCCAGCCACACTAATGCTTGCTGTAGAATATTGCTAGGAATATACTGGAAATTATGCCATATTTAATATCAGACTGCATTATCTATGGATGATGGGCAAGGACTATGATTTGGAGGTTGCCCTATGTATCCTGCTTGATTTTGTGTTTGAGTCACAGGTAGCTATCAGTTATTCTCTTCCTTATCTTCCATGTATCATAGCTGCAAACTGTCACTCCTTCAAATCTTTATATTAAATTTAATTATGCTTGCTATGGGCTCTTCTTTGAGTTTGTAATTCTTAAATCTGATAGAATGGATTTGTTGTTTGCTCTGGCCACTCTGCCTGATTCCCTAAGATATTTTAAATAGTCCTTGAAAATTCAAAACATTTTTGTCTCAACCATCAGAACATTTTTCCCAGTTAGTCTCTGACTCTCCCAGAAGTGGACTTTAAAACAAACAAACAACAAACAAACAACAAAACAAAACAGAATTACTGGTGAGATTGTGTTACACTCTTTTTTATTGATGTTTACTAAGAACCAGAATTATATTTTTGGTCTCATTTTTTTAAGTGGCCATCAAATATAGTTGCTCTTTTGTGTTGAAAGCTTGTGTTTTCTAACAAGAAGTCACAGCACACACTTTAATTTGTAGTCAATCATTGGGATGGCAGCGACATAAGACCTGAGTGTGGGTCACTTGTGCTTTCACAATGAGAACCAACAAAGGCTAAAATTCAGTTACAATGTGTTGCAGCTGGTGTGGCCAGGACCCCATTGGAAATGTAATTTCAAGAAGATTTTTCTTGTTAAAAAGCCATTTCCTCCTGAAGCATGTTGGAAAGATAGCAGTAGGGCAAATAGGCAAGCAAGGAAATTTACAAGGATTTCCAAAGAACGTTTCGGAAGCATTGCATTAATTTGAACAATTGCAAAAACATTTTTACTGAGTTAAGCAGTTCAGCTTTTTCTCTGAAATTTTAATTGGATATGTTTGCATTAAAAAATAATAATAACCTTTGACAGATTTTTGTTTTCCCCTCTTTTGGCCTCAGTGTATGCATTTTAGCTAACAAGTGGCACTTGAAGAAATGTATGTCACCAGTTTGGTCTCCAGGGAATTACACTGGGCATGATTTTTTTCCTGCCTCTTCTTTCAGGAGAAGCATGGGTTTTGGGTAGGGAACTTACTGCAGGCTTGCACTCATTAATTGCTTCCTGAACATCAAAATCTCTGAGAAATAATAACCATATTACAAAAGTTTTGACCAGGTTTCTCTATTGGAGACTTCAGTACCAGATAATATTACATACATTTTTTTTATTTTTTTTATTTTAAGACATAAACCCAACTGAGGCTTTCTACCTATCGTCGTCATTATTGAAGTGTTTATAATTATAGCCATAATACTGATTTTATGACTAAAAATGTCTTTTGGAACTTTTTGGAATTGTTTCCAGAAACTACACCACATTTCTTTGACATTCTCTCCTTCTGTGCGGTATTTGGTTTGTGGAAACAACATGAAGCTACTCAGAGACAAGTATTTTGAATGTGGTATGTTAATCAATATGTATAACGTTGTTTATGGTCATAAAGTTATGGCCTAAAATAAATAAACATGTAAACTACTTCTGAAGATAGTTTCAAAACAAAAGTAAGATCTAAATGATGATATCAAAGGAATGAGTTTTCTGCAGTGACTAATTTGGAAAAATAATATTAGAGTGTGTTTGTTTTAACTATGACATCATTTTAATTTACATCTTCATCAAACTTCTTTCTTTCATCCATGTCAGCACACATTCTGTCCCTCTGCCCTACCTGTAATAAGAGCTTATCCACTTCACTTCACACACACCCTCTACCCATCCATTCCGAGGTCACCAGACGCCTATTCTCCTCCTGCTAGTGCAACTATGTTAATTTTTACCATACTTCTACTTCCTTTGTAAGCCTACCTCTTTTCACTAATGTTTCTTTAGCGCACTGTAAATGATAAAATTAAGAGCAGACTTCCTCAGGGAACAGTGAGACATTTACAAAGGAAAAAATTAAAATTTAATTTCTTATAAAGTAGTTGGGAAAGAAAAGGCAGACACTATCTCCACATTATCACCATAATGTTTAGCATGAACAGAACTTTTCTAGATTGCCTTTGGGGATAGTCATACTCTTTCAGATCAGTCTTACTGTCCGTGAAGTGGTACAGAGGGTATCATCCATGAAGACAGAAATAACTAGATTACATTTTATGTTACTAAGGAAGAGTTTTTACACAGAGATTGATATCCAGCTTCGTTTTATTCATGCTTCACTTAGAGCAGAAAGGAGAATGTTCCTACTTTTACCATAATTAAAATTAAGATGACTAGATAACTAAGAGATACAAGTATGTATCCTTTATAAAAAGGAAAACTCATCAAGTTGCCAGTTCCAATATTGTATTGGAAATAGAGGTATGAACTGGACAGTTTCTAGGTGACTCCTTCAACCATAAAATTCCAACTGTATTCCACAAGAAAACTATATATGCTTCTATGGTTAACTATACCAAGGATATGTCTCATAAATATTTGTTTATTGTGATCATAGCATCTAATATACCTAAGAAGTAAATAAGCAATCAACACGTTGACTGACATATTTGAAGAATTTAAATAACAAGAATTTAATCACATCTGAATTCAGAAACATATCAGCAAAAAGTTTCCAGTTAGTTCCTCTGGCCTCCAATTTAGGAGAGGTGGCCTCATGGCACAGTGATTGAGCAAACTCAAGTGAAACTGCTTAGCTTTACGTCCCAGTTCTGCCACTCACCGGTGTGTGGCCCCAGAGACAAAGTAGAGAGAAACAAGATAATTGATGACATTGTGTGCCATGTTGAGAAGCTTAGACTTCATGGTCTAGAAATGGATATAAAACAGAAAAGAGCTTGATCAGATTTTTACTTTAGAAAGTTCACATTTGGTGTAATGTGGAGCATATTTTGGAAAAGTACAAAACTATTACAATAGTGTAACAGTCCATCGAGAAATAATAATGGTCTGAATCAAGGCAATAGCAATTGGATGACAAGAAAGGAGCAAAAGAGATCAATATCGATGAAGTTGTATGCTGTAAATTAGAGAATTGCTGTAAATTAGAGAATTGCTGTAAATTAGAGAATTGCTTAGCAGCAGAGATAGAAAGCAGGAAGCCTACATTGTTTCTACTTGGACAAATAGTTGGGTGAGATTCCTGCACTATCAATGATCAGAGTTATTACATTTTTCACTGGGAAAAGCTTTCTTAGCAATACGTTATATGTTTTCAACAGCTTTGAAAAATATGCACTTTCCCTTTGAAGAATTTCTGACACAGTTTATTTCCTCTCTGTCACAGTCCATATGATGTCACGCCCATACAAATTGATTTCACTATTTGTTATTTCCCTGAGCTTTATCCATTCTGCACCCTGTACCTATAATGTGCCCAAAATGTGACCGTCAATTTAGTTTCAGAGCTTTAAAAATACACTTAACTCTGTCATTAAGACTCTTATGCCTTTCCAAGAGGTTTTAAGAATATATAAATAGTAGCACATCTCAGACCTGGTAGAATAAAAAGGCATAAGGCTCTTCTTAAATGGCATTGGCAGGATATTCTAACAGGAGGCAAGAGAGCTGTTAGTAGCTTGCAAGAATTTAAAAAAACAAAAAAACAAAAAAACTAAATTTTAATCAGAAATGTACAGTATTCCTACTGGTACTGAAATTTTTAAAAGAAATCCAAGAAAATAAAACCAGGCAAAAAAAAGTAAAACAAAACCAAAAAAAAAAACACCTTCCACTTTCAATCTCTCTACCTACTAAAAAAACAAAAAAAAAAACAAAAAAAAAGCAATCTATCCAAACAGAATTTATGATTCCAGAATCATAAAATCCAACTAGATTAATTCTTGTGTTAATTCTAATTTAATTTTTCCTCCAGAAATAAATTCAAAGTGGAAAGGCCCTATTTATTTATTTTTTGTAAAGCAATGTCTAATGATATTAATGTAAATAAGCAATATTTCATATTTTGCAGAGACGGAAAAAGACACTATTATTATGACTACCATTTTACTGATGAGAAAACTAAGGCTTAAAGGTATTAGATAATTTCTTCCAGGTCCAGCATATTTTAAAAAAGGGTATCCAGGACTTCTGAATTTATATCCCATGCTCCTCCAGGTTTACCTGCTGTGGAAATTGTAACCACCCTCAACTGCATAGTCTTAGAAATAAATGGCACACATAGCATACACCCAGAAAGAACATTACTACTGTGGGAGCACAGATTCTTCAGATTAAACACGCCTGATACAAGCAAGCACCAAATGCAGCATAGTTATTAGTCACGTACTCATGGAAGTGGAAAGAGAGGCAGAGGTGAAGCACATCCACAGGGGAAGAGGCCCACCACGTCTATCTAATCCAAGGGGCTGACATGCAGTTGCAGAAGGGAAAGTGGGAGAGGGCTGCCATGATGGCTGCTCCTCTCCATGAAGACCTGTCTGCCTCTGCTTTCTACCTCCCCTTACCGGGGATGATTCCTGAAGTACTGCTAATCTCCAAGCACAGGGCCGTAAAGTCCCTGCAAGCCGAGGACAGTAGTCTAATGAATCAGTGGTTTTCAAACCATGGGTTTTAACAATCAATTCAATGAGTCACGACCAGAGAACAGAACAAAAGAAAAGGACTTAAAAAAAAAAGAAAAAAAAGCTCATCTCACTATATTACCCATCGTAAGAATCTTTTCAAAACTTTTTTCAGGACTGTTGTGTATGTACTGGATCATAATGTAAAATATATATTTTCTATGCATCTCTGTCATAAAAGTTGAAAGCCATTGGTCTCTATCCCAGATGATGTTTGCACAAAGGTCAAGCAATTAGGGTTCCCAGCAGCCCACCACTATTTTCTTCCCTTCTTTTCTGTGCTCCTGCTGTTCCAGGGCAGACTTTCTCCAGCCAGCTTTCTTGCTCATCAAGTCATTGAAGTGTCATGACTAAAAAAGTGAGCAAAGACATATAGCCAAAGCCACTTTCTTTCATCAGTTTTGTTTGCATCTGACATGGTGGTCATCATGACATTGTGTTCTTTGATAATATATTTTGACATACACAAATTTAGAGCTGAAAAGGAGCTCTACATATAATTTATCTCCTACCAGTTTCTTAGTCAACTACATTTCATCCTTCTACAGAGCTTTGTTGTTGCGTCTTTAACAGAAAGCCCTGCTTTGGATTATTTGAAAGGCTTGTGTTGGAAGTCAGGTGACATAAGTTCCAGGAGAAGTTCCTTTGTCACAGGCACTGGCTATCTGTAGTACATTGGACACATCATGGCAAGTCTCCTAATTTGGTTCCCTTATGTGTAAAATGAGCGAGTTAAAGTAAGTTATTTTTAATGTATCTTCCACTCTGACTATGCCCACTCTAGCCTGTTGTACAAGTTCTTGAAAGTCATAGTTGACAAACAATTCTCTTTGTTCTTTCTACAAGGTTCCCATCTTGAACAATGAGTAGGCACATTTGAAGAATCTTCTTATTCGTTTATTAAATATCCAAGCACTTTTAAGAGTCTATAAAATTGAAAGTAAATGTTAAGGAGGTTCTTCACAGTAAAATAACAAATAATTATTCATAAAATAGGAAGCAGCAAAAAAGAAACACCCTCTTTAGTATATTTAAACTATAAAAACAAACATTAGATATTGCTTAAAATATGCATGTGCATATTATAATGTGTGACATTTTATGAGCATAAATAATAGACACTTGCACATTCCAATCAGACATTAGTTGCTTTAACAAGTCTAGCATAGAGAAAAAAATTGAAGGCCATTAAAATCCCAAACATCAAGTAAGTAGGGATCTAGAAGCAAACGCACCTGTCTTGACAATAATCTGCACAGCTTTCTTTAATTGCCAGTTGAGTGATGACACATACCAGAGCCTGAGAAGATTTGGGGCAATCAGACTGGATTCTTTAGGCCTGCCTTATTCTAATCTAGGGCACTTTTTAGCAGTCTTTTTGAAAGTTATGAGAAATACTAAAGACTTGGTTGCCTAACAATTTGAAGACTTGGTTGCCTGACATAAAAGGCTTAATTTTTGATATGGCGTATTTTTTGTTTATTTCTGGAATAAGTTCCAAAAAAGTTAAGCATGCAAAGGGCTCAGCAGTTTAATCAAGCTAAACGTAGATATCTGCATATGTGTAATGATTCCAAAGAAGGAAATATCAGCAAAGAAGAGAAAAGGAAGCAGAAAGAAAAGAGGACTGAGGAGAGAATGTGGGAAATGCTCACGTTCATGAGTAGAATGTTGTAGAGGAACCAAAGTAAGAAAGAGGAATGAGCCAGAGAGGAAAAGAGAAATATGTAATATTACAAAAGCAAGGGGCTATATTAGGTGGAAAGGATAGACAACAGGTTACAAAGTACAGAGGTTGGTTACTGGAAAAAAGACTTTGGATTTCAAGAGACAAATTAACAAAATGCCTGCTGAGCCAAATTTCAAAAGGTTAGATGAAGTGAAGCTAGAATGAGCAAGTGAAGTCTGTGATTTGAATATAGCTATCATTTCAAGTGGTTTTAAATGACAATATTTTCCCCTGTCCTCACATTTGGATGATTTTTTTAGTTCATTATTAGATATAAATGCCTATTTGCAAATAGCTTGTTTCCAACACGCTAACAGAATTTATCACATACTTCAACAACATGACTTTCACTCTCAATTTATCAGTGTTTAAATATTTCCAAATTACCTGAATCATGAAAAATGAAAAACAAACAAACAAAAAATCCTCAAACAAGACAAAAAGAAAGTGGAGAAAAGGAAATGGGAATAATGAGCCCTGAATTTCTGAGTCCTGTTAGCAGGACAGTTGACACAAAGAGGGTTGTAAACCTTCCAGATTCTCAGCAAACACTCTGGACCCCAGGCACTGTACAGCAAGTGTCAAGAAGCTTGCCTTTACAGAGGCCATCTTACTTTGGAGAATATCAGATTAATGCTGTTGGCAGCAGACTCTAACATGTTCTCCAATTGTTTCAGTTCCTGTGCTTAAATAATTAATATTGCAGTGGTTGTTAGGACCTTCACTTATCATGATTCTATTTTTAATGCCTGGTATTCCCTTGCTTCTGTATAATTTCACCAATTACTCAATTATGTAGTATTTTGCTTATTTTTTTCCAAGACAACACTGACTTACCATCCCTCTTAGTGTTAACATTCAATACCAGAAATGTGTGTGTGTGTGTGTGTGTGTGTGTGTTTTGTCTTGTTCTGTTTTGTTTTACAATTCTTGGCTTTAGTGTAATTTAGTTCCTTTGTTTCCTCCATGTACACGACGTGCATTCATTTAGTTACCCCTGCCCAACTTGTTGGGGAAGAGTAAGCAGCCACTTTCTAGTTTGTGCATGAGCATGTGACCTTACTTATTTCTGCGATGGTAATAGTGTTAATGACATCCGCACAATAACTGCATGCACTTTTATCTTCCTCTTTGTTGCCCTGTAAGATAAGTATTCTTACTATTATGGGTGCCGTTGTTATTGTTATCCTATTTTACAGATTTAAAAATAAAAAGAACCAGAATTCAGTGACTTTTCCAAAGACGTTAAGCGAGTGAGTGACAAGCCAGGACGTAATGCCTATTGAGAAACGGCAGTGCTGTAGTGCTACTAGAGTATCTGAAAGGCAGCTATGAGGAAGCAAAAGGAAGCAAAAAGCAATAGGATTATTAGTAGGCTTTACACCTCGACAACTTTCCTTGTCTGATCAGAGTGTGAGGGCTGCCAGCTGAACTGACTTAAAGCCATGGTGGGGAGGCCATTGAGAAGGCCCCCAGCTTGCTGCTGTCAGTGGGCACATGGTGGCACTCAGATGCAGAGAGATGGGTATGAGGAGTGTGGGGTGGCTGCCATGAGCAAAGAAAAGAAATAGGATTTATCCGACAACATTCCCTTCTACTATAATTTACACCATAATTTATTAGGAAAGAGTAGAAGACAGAAAAGCATGTGTGTGTATTTTTCTTGATGACAGTGAAGAATTACTGGCAGGGATACAAGTAAAGGCAGAGATGAAAACAGTGTACTGCTCTGATGCCTGCCTTTGAAGCACTAACATACACTAAGCATCTCGGAGTAGCAGTTGGCAGCAATAGAGGGCTTGGGTTGTACTGTTGCTGTTTATGAACTCACAGCTATACCTATATCATTAGAAAATACAAGAGGAGAGAATAAAATAAAGGTCCATGTTCTTCTTAAATCCTCTTAATAACCTTAGCAAATTGTAGCAGGATAGCCTGCTCGGACATTATTTTGCATAGGTTTATATTTTGGCTTTCTCCACTCACTACTGTGTGACATGCACAAATTGCTCAACTTCTCTGGGCCTCAGGAGAATTATTGTTTTATCATTTATAAAGTAGTTCATCCTTGATAAAAATAAGGATGGTACTAGGAGTTGCTTCAAAGGGCTGCTGAAAAAAAATCAAGAGTTAATTCAAATGAAGCATTTGGAGCAGTGCCTGGCACAGAGTAAATAATCAACAAATGGAACCTCTTACTAAATGTAATGTGTGCTATAACTACTTGTAAGTTTAAGGAAATAATATGTCTTAAGATCACTCTTTTCTTCCAGTACCCAGAAGAAAAAAACATTCTTTTTCCACATGATAAAGCATCATATGGAGAGCTAACATATTTTTAAAAATATTTGGTTAGGTCCACCACTTGAAGAAGTCACTCCCCCTAATTGTGATGCTTTGATTTGTTTTGCCATTTAATGTACTTATTCATTCATTCATTTCATTTATTTGGTTGCTTCAGAGAGATTGGGACAGTTAAAATGTTGTATGATTAGGAAATATTTAAATTTAAGCTATTGTGTGTACCAAATTATAATACATAAATTGAATCTACCAATTAAATTAGACACTGTAACACATTTAAAAAGGATATCTGATGCACATTCGTCCCTTTTATTTGACTATGGAAGAGAAATTCTTTTAATTTTTTTACAAAAATTACTATTTTTGTGTTTTGCTGATTTTATTTCACATTTATTATTTGGAGCACATAGATAAATTTAAACTAGTATTAAGATCACAAAAATATAATCTGTTACACAGGTTCAGTGTTTGTGAAATAAGTGTTAGAATAATCTGTTTTTAGTGCTATATAAATGAATTACTTGAGTTAACGTACAACAATTTCGATCTGATAGTGAAATCCCTTTGCCTTAAAGTCTTCTCTGATTCACTTTAACATTACAAAGTCCAGGATTGATGGGATGAGCTCTTCTTAAGGACTTCCAATTACATATTGGTGTTATTTGCATACTTCCCTCTTTGCTTTGAACCCAAAGAGGTGGGCAGTGACCCAAAGTTGTTTGCACGAGAGGCTCATTGGGAAGCCACTATTTAAAATACTTGGATTGTGACTTTTCTTCCTGTGGACAGATTTTCCTATCAAAAATTCCCCTTATTTTATATTAGTTAACCTCTTTGTTTGGGAGACTGGTTTATACTTTTTCTAAAAAAATCCAACAACTAGAGAAAAATACGTTGTTCCTCTCTAGTTCCTGGCAGGAGTGGACAGAAGAGGAAGAGAAAATTAACTTCTGCTTACCTGAAATAGTAAGACTAAATTTTCCATATTTAATCTTTCTATGTAACCTTAAAATAATCCTACACAATGAAAACGTCTATCTATTAATTACTATTTTTTTTTTCCTTTTGGGTTTTGCCTCAGATTTTTTTTTCAATGACTCAATAAGAGACACAGACAGACACAAAATCTCCTAAATCTTTTCAAAGGTCAGATAAATAAGTAGGAGCAGCTTTATCTCCTTTTTATAGATGAGTATAGTGGCTAGAGTTATAATGAAGTAAGATGACTTTAAAGTGCCCACAGGGAGTCACAGACAGAAATAAGATTCCATTTTGATGTTCCATCAATGCCAAAGAATGAACAGCCAGAGGAGACTGAGTCTAAAATGGTAAATATCCAGTGTATTGTAAAATGCCTTTGTAATTTAACAGATTATTATGATGTACAATTAAAATGACCATGCAGGGAAAAGAAGAGGAAATGGCAATACTCTCCTAGGACAGAATAGATCAGTTATCCTTCTATTACACCACTTTCTCTGCTTTAGAAACTGTAAGACATGAAACATCCTGGGAAGGAGTTTGTACGGGAGAGGAGTACTAAAGAAGACTATGGTAGGGTCAAAGTCACAGCTGGAGTGAGTTTAAATAACCTTGTCCCTTGCTCTGTCTACTCTAGTGCAAAAATAAAATGATGGATGGTCATGCTTAGATTATCATTAAAATAGTTTTCTTGCTGTTCACAAGGTAACCTTCCACTTGTATCAACTATCATCAATTCTCTATTATTCAGAGTGAAAGGAAAGGAATCTTAGTGCAGATTGTTTCAAAATCGTTTCATTTTGGAAAATTTAATTTTAAAAATGATTTGCTTTCTCGATTACATTTAGTGTTAGTTGATGTCCAGAGGAGATAGCAGATATTTACTTTCCAGCAGGGGCAAGTTGAGCTGGGGTTAAAAAAAAAGTCATGGATAATTTCAAAAAGTGAGGAGATCATCTACGGAAAATAAAGTATAGTTTATTTCAACGAGTAATTTCATGAATGTTTGTGTGTATAAATCCATACAGCATTTTATTAAAGAAAATGCGATATATAAGTATTAGTACTCTCTCACCAACTCCCTCAAGCTTCAGTTTCAAAGTATTTCAAGCATTCTGTTTTCACAACATAATTTCATCCAAACCACTGTCCTTCAAAGTCCAAGTTATATTAATTGAAAGAAAATCAGGGAATCTGGTTTTATGTTAAACCAGTTTCAGCTTCTTTTAAAAACACATGTCAGGAAACTTATCTACTTTTAAAATATAATTATCTTCACAGTCCTACTCATAACTTTTAAAAATCTTTCAAAATCCTACATATTGTGTTCAAAATAATCTGCTTGTCTCAAAAAGACAAAGCAAGGATAAAGACTAAAAGAAACAATTACAAACACAAATCCAGAAGGTTTTTTATTCACAAAACAAATTAAAATAAAATCATTATAAATTACAAAGTTAAAATTATTTTATAAATTGCTCTTTTTTAAATTTGTTTATGCAATAGCCTGTAAAAGTTGATACCTCAAATCCTAGAGGTTATGTCAAGCAACAGTGTACTTAATCGAAATACATGCTCTGAAGATTTTGTTTAAAATTAACTTTGATTTAGAAAATATGCAGTAGTCTCTTAAGAAACTGAAGTATATAAATGTGGACATACATATATAGGTTAATAACAATCCTACAACCTAATTTATCCTATATATATATATCAGTTTTATGATATATATATATCGTAAATATATATATCGTAAATATATATATATCGTAAATATATATATATCATATATATGTATATCGTAAAACTGATAGATGCAAAACAGAAAGTCAAATTAAAACATCAATGTGAATAATTCATCAAAATCATTTTTGCTACCTCTGTACAAATCCCCTGAATACTACCACATTCGATTTTCTTTATCAGTTTCCATTATAACATACAGCTGTGTCTTTGAAAGCAAACCTAAGAATGAGAACTGTAACACCTCTAGAGAACACTTATTTTCTTTGAGAGCCCTATAAATTGTTCCCAAAATTCAAAGGCTCATTTTCCAGGAGTGATTTGAAAAAATCCACCTTGCCTATCACAAGTAGCATCCCTATAAATAAGAATGTTATGAAATTAGACTAAAGTGAATCAAGAAAACCTTAGTTCCCGTTTAGTCTCATTTTCACTTTTATAGATTAATGAATCATTAAATGTCTTCAATAATTTCTTCTGCAGTGGCAATACATTTTTTTATTTTAATTCTCTATCCTAAAAGTAAATCACAAAAAAATAGATAATTTTCAGTACAGAAAAGAAAATCAAAGACTGTCTAATATGCCTACTTGAAATTGCATCTTACAGTTCCTTGTTCCTGCATCTCTGAAATGTATTTATTTCAGCATCACCAGTAAAGGATGGGGGAAAGGGAAGAAAATTCAACTTATTAGGCCTCAGGATAACACTATAGAATTAACTAGTTTGATCAGTTAGCACTTAATTTCCAACCTTCTCAATCAATCATATTTTTCTATTATGATAGATAAAAATTCAGCTTAGCTACATTTCAATTCTAGAGTTTTTCTCCATAAAAGGAAGCAACATCTTCCCTTTCTAATAGTCTTTCTAATTTTCATTCCATTATTGAAAATAAAAGTAGTAAGAATTTTGGTAACCACACAACTAGTGGGATGAAGAGACCCATAAATATTCAAATAATCCTCTTCCTACTCCAAAGAAGAGACATTTTTCTATTTGTTTCTTTATAACAATACACATTTCAGATTACCCAATGTAAAAAGATAGTCCTCTCATTTTCCAGCTATCTTCCTGCAATTCAACTCAATGCTTTATTTTATGTTATCATTATCTCTGATAGGTTCCAATTTTCTCACAAACCCAAATGTCAAATTTTAAGTGTCTGGTATTACTGTTAAATAAATATAATAAAATGTATTCTATAGAATCACTAAGTTATGGAGAGGATATGAGAAAGTCAACTCAATTCAAATTATTTCTAAAATAAATAATCTTCAATTTAAAGACATGCAAATAGAGTTTCAACCTATTTAATGAACAGATATTTAGAGATAGCAAAATAACCAAAGATTTTATACGTATTTATATACAGATATCAAAACATAAAGGATAAGCTGGATTCCCGGGCGCATCCCTCAGTCTAGTCCATGTAACCCCATGGCTAGTGACAGTGCTGACATAAGTGATAATTTGACTATGGAACGTCAGCTGCTCGGGCCCAGTGGTGACAGAAACTCTTCTGTAAAGAAAGTTCTTTACAGAAACTCAAAGAAAGTGCATGGATTAGAATAGAAAGCACTCTCAAAAGATCATTGGATCTATCTCTCTATCCTTGGCTGAAGTAAACAGCACACTCTTTTCAACAACTGATAAGGTGGAATTTGAAGTCAGTAAGTAGCATTAAAGATACGTCTAATGATGTGGATTGAGAGCATTCTTGCTTTGCAACCTTTGCCCTGTTTCATGATGAACTTCTAAGAGAAGGTTAAGTCTATTCGTATGGAAAATGTCAGGGTGGTTCTGAGGGAAGGAAAAAGGGAACGATACTGGTCGTGTAAGGGTGGAGGTATGTGACTTGTGTGAGAATGTGCCAAGGATATGTATGAGCGTAGTGTATATGCATATGTATAGCCTCTCATTTCCCTTGAGACGTTTAAAAAAATTCTATGATCTCAGACTTTGTATTCCTTTTGAAAGGATAGCTGAAATGTTTGACATTTCAAAGCCCAAGAAGCATTCTGAAACTGCAAAACCAGCAAAACTGTCCCGTGAGAGGGCAGTAGGGGGCCAAGTGCGGGCCAAGTCTTCCCTTGCTGTCCATCCAGGACTGGCCCTCGCTGTCAACCTTCACCCGGCCACTGCGATGGGGACAGGGGCAGCAGAGGACACCGAGAGCGCACACAGCGGCTGCAGTTGGCTTCTTTGACGAAACAAGGAAACCCGGGATCTGTGTGGCAATAAGCTGCCTTCAAGGTTTGACAGTTGTGAGAAGTGCGTGTGCTGTTTGGCAAACTGGCTTTCGGTTTGGGTTTCCTACAAAAGGAGCGGAAGGGGGAGCTGTGTTGGTTCCCAGTGCCCACAGAGCCCCCTCTCCTGGCTGCTGCGCGCCAGCCACCGCTGGTGCAGAGTGTGCGCGCTCCTGTCTCTGTGTATGTCTACTGTTTGCATGTGACTGTCAATCTGTGTGACTGAGATAGAGACGCCCGCGGAAAATTCCCTCTTGCAAAAAATGCCTCTGGCGACTTCTTTGCTGTGTCGCCCGCACCCTGGCCAACCGCGCCAAAGATGCTGTCATTGTCACTTCATTATTTTGCTTCGCCCCGTATGATTTATTTACAATTCTACGGGAGTCAGAAATGCGGGCCCATTGAAGTTTTCTCTCTGTGATCTTCTTGGAAGGGAGAAAGAGGTTGGGAGGGAAGGAGAACCTGAAAGGGGTACGCCGCCTCCAGATTGCAAAATGTAACGGTTGAGAGCCCTGAACACCTACTCAGCCTGTTGGGATTGGAATCCCGCTCTGCCATTTAAACTAGCTGTGTGCCTTGGGAAAACACTTTGTGCCTGAACTTCGTCATCTGCAGAATGAGGACGGTAACAGCGCCTAACTCGTAGGGTTGTGACGGCTAAGTAGACTATGTAAAACTCTTAGAACAGTGCGAGTTGCTACGTGTTAGCTATTAACATCATCCTCTGCACCGCAGCGTTACATTTGGAAAAGGACCATTCCGGCCACTTTCCACATCCATACGCACTAGGTCTCGGTACATGACCGCGACGCAAAGCAAAGGTGAGGCAGAACCCTAACCCGAGCGCTCCACGCCTTCCAGCACCAGCAGCCACCCAGCCACCCAGCCACCTCCGCCCTCCCGACCCGCTCGAGGATCCCCTCCGCAGCTGTTGTGAGCGCCACCCCTGGGGGCACCCACTGGAAAGTCGAGGGGCGCGAAGGCCACGCGTCCAAGAGCGCTGCTCCCTCCCTCTCCTGGATGTAGAGTGTATTTGGAGTGTTTTCCTACCTGCCCCAGGTTTTTGCCCTTCTTACTGCCGCCGAAAGCCAGTCCTTGGTATGTGCCCGCAGATCGATTGGCGGCCTGTGCAGGCGTCTCCCCGCCCAGAGAGGACTTGATGGAGTTGAGTTTGGCCCGCGAGCTGCCCAGCTGTGAGCTCTCCACCATCAGCACCGCGGCCAGTAGGAGCAGACAGCGAGACGAGTCCTTGCCCCGCATCAACGCGGCCATCTCCCGGCGAGGGGTCCCCGGGGAGGCGCAAAACCCGGCGGGGTACTGATGCAAGGGGAGGGAGGACCTCAACACCAGGTCCCTCACTTGGGGTGCGGAGGCTCGCAGACTCTGTACCCCTAACCCCACTTGGCTTCGGGGGCCCAGGACCGTGTGAACTTAGTCGCACGCCTCAAACCAGGAGTGAGCGCGACCCAAGGAAGACCCAGTTCTCCACCAGAGCAGGAAGTTCTGTAGTAACTGGAAGCAATCAAAGGCGAGACGCCTTCTAGCCAAGGAGGCGTGACCCGCGGTGCAAGAAGACCCAGCCCCGCACCGTTTCCGCTGCTCCTGGCCCCGCACCTCCGTGGTCCCGCCCGGATCTTCGCGGTCCAATCCCCCTCTTAAAATTGCTCAGGAGGTCCACACTAGTTCCTTCTCCTTCGGCCTCAGTTGCTTTCCTCTCCTCTTTTCCTTCCCTCCCCTTTATGTCTCAACCTTGGCAGGACTCAAGTCCTCCTTTTCAACGTTAGCGGACGCTAGAAAGGGGGATCAGGAACCGCACCCAGAGCAGACCCTCGAGGTCTGAGGCAATGAGGTTCCCTCACGCGCACGCACAGTCGCCCCGAAGGGTTCTTCTCCAATTCACACCCGTCAGCCAACTGGTGCCAGGAACGCCGCCGCAAAGCTCTGGAGCTGTCCCTTCGCTCCGCGCGGTCTCCCTCTCTGAGTCTGCTCTCTCACCGCAGCCCCCTTTGCTTTTTATAGCTTCTCATAGTGTGTTTTTTTTTCCCTCCGCCCCCAATTCACGAGTGACAAAGAGTGAAAACGTTTCTCTCAACCCCCCCCACCATGTTCCCGCCTCCCTCTTCTTCCCGCTGCGACTTCCCCTCCCGCTTCTCCTTCTCTCTCCCTCCCATCTTCTCCCAGCCCTCAACAATTGAGAAAATGGTATTCACCCCCAGAGGAAAATAAGGGCTCCTAATTCCTAACAACAGCTCCAGAAGGTGGAAGGACCTGTGGAAACAGGCGGAGTGCAAATGTGGAAGTGAAGAGGGGCAAGGCGCCAGTGCGCTTCGGGACAGCTAGCACCCTTCCTTCGGTTTCCAGCCCATCTCCAGTCCCTGACTCGGAAAGGAGCACTAGAAAAGCCTGCAGAAGACCGAGGGAAGTCAGTCAGCATCTGGGCATTAATACTACAGGCTTAGTACGCTCGAGTTGAGTCTTAGCCTCTGCCTCCCAGGGGACGTGTGAGGCTAGCGCTGTGTTACTGAGCCTGGGGGTACCCAACGGATCCGAATAGGGGCTTTGGAACTGGGGAGAAGAATGCTAGAGAAGAGTTGGGAAGCTGCGTCTATTCTCCCTCCTGGGAGGCGTTTAGGACTTTCTAGTCTCAGATATTCTCCGCCCTCCAGCCCCCACTCCACCACACACGCAGCCAATGTCCCTGTCTCTGAGGGGCTGGGAGGAATGAGGCGCTCCTGAGTATGCTCCGAAGGTTTGAACCTTACAGCTCCACCCGGCATCTTTACCATGCCAGGCGAAGTGCCCTCTTTGCGAAGTGGAAATCCCAGACGGGCATGAACGGGGGCTGGGGAGCCACTGAGTCCTGCCTTCCTCGGCTTTCTGCTTCCCAGCCCCCGGGAATTCCATGGGAAGCCTTATCTGCCAGACTCCGCGGCTCTCCAAGTCCCGTTCGCTTCTGCGAAGGTCCAAGGAGACTCCAAGAGGGGCTGTGGCAGGCGGGCCAGAGCGCGGCGCTTGGGGGCGCCAGTGGCAGCGGCCGGACTTGGCTCTGAACTACTGCGAAAGACAAGTTGTCACAGGCAACTTGGAGAGGTTGGGCTTGGAGAGGTTTGGCTGTCAGGAGCCAAGGCTTCCAAAGCAATGTGAGGGGATGTTGGGAAGTTGTCGCCTTTCTCCTTCTCGGCCTTTAATGCCTGCACGCTGAGAACTCGAGGCAATGCAGCACAGCTTGGCGGCTAGCTGCTAGGGTAGGAGGTTCTCTCTAGCTGCACGCTAGAATTTTCGTACCTGGGTTCCTTAGCTTTCACACCTGATTCTGGCACACACCAACACGTACAGGAGTATGCATTTAACATGTCGCTAAGTGAGAATGCTAGTGACTCCTTTCTCCCCCACCCCCAAAAGGAGTGAGTTCTAAAGTATGAATTTATAGCTAGGTTCTTCCAGACAGCACAAGCTTTGCAATTTGGGCTGCCCCAATCTGTGAGGCTGTCTGCCATGGAATTCATTTTCAGAAAGATTTTTCTTTTTTTAATACACAGGTAAAAGGGAATTAAAACTCGAGGAACCCTCCAGTTTCTTATCTTTGGATTGTCTTGTATTTCCTTAAGGTAGAAATTTTCACATTAAAATAAAAAAAAATTTTTTTCACTTTTTAAAAATATGCTCAGGAATGGACTTGTAATGACAAACGGAGCATTCCAGGCACTAGTGGAGGGCAAGGAAACTGACCCCTACTCTATAAATAAGAACTTGGGATTCAGAACTTAGACTTCAGCACAAGGTTATATTTTTGGCCTTTATTCTGACTTGCCAATTAGAAAACATTAGAGAAATGGAGAATGTTAAGTTAGAAGTCTTCTGGTTGATATTTTTCAAGAATATTTTAGAACAAAAGGAAATGGAAAAAGAGAGCTAACTACGTAGCAAGAAATCACTCTGCATCCACTTGAAGGGTGTGGATACCCACCATCTACTGAAGAACAAACCAGACTAACCAAGAGAAAACTTGACATATTTTGCCTCTTTCTGTCAGTTCCATCTTTCTTTACCTCCAACCAAATTAAGATCCCACCTAACTCCTGTGATAAGTACTGCTAAGAAAAGTGATGTCAAGCTCAGCGTATTTACTTTCAAGAAACTCCTCAAGGCTCAGGGTATCACGACAAAGAGATTATCTCAGAGGCTTACACAATACCCTACAAGCTCCAAAAGCAAAGTTTTACAAATACACTTAAAAATCAAAATTCACATGAAATTTACTTGCACAAATATTCTCCTCTATATATAAAACAAAATCATACTATGAAATCAAATGCTAAAATACACACAGCTACACCTTACACTAAAAAGGAGGTAAAAACTAATTTCATTCATGGTCCAAATGCTCTCTGTAACATTGTGTAACAGACCAAAATTAACACACATAACCCATACATATACAAGTAGATATGCACACACAAAATCAACAAATTGCAAATAAACACGTCAGAAATACTATCATAATCACCCATGTGTGTTTTTCTCATGTGTGCTTTCATAAGTATGAAGACACATGCTTCATACTTAATTGGAAAAATAGTTTTTTTTATGCCTCGTACAATAACATCAATTAGGGAGTAAATATATAAAATCAGCGCTTTACAGAAGTAAAGACAGTGTTCTCTTGTCCAGAAGAAAGTAACTCTAGACACTTTTTCTTTTGGCCATCTTTTCCTCATACTCTGCTGCTCCAGTAATGGGGTCATTTTGGTTCCTAGAAAAACTACAACTGTCCCAGCAATTATTCCTGGATCCTGGTTTCCTTCTGAATACTTAGTCCTAAAGTGAGCTGAATGTACAGTATACCTCATCTCCGTATTGTTGTTTTTCATCCCATTGTCTATCTCCCTGCATTAGTGATCACTTCTTACCACAGCCTATTTAGCAGTTGTTCAGACATTCAGTGCATATTTATTCAGTTTAGGGGCTTGAGGATACAAAGGTGAGTCAGTCAGGGCCTTGGCAGTAGAGAGGCTAGTAGTCCACTGTCAAAGCCATGCCTCACTGAAATCTGTTGTTTGTCCCTCTCAGGAGTTGCTGCTATAAGCCTTCCTCTAGTCTCATCTGTTATTGAATTCTGCCAATTACCGTCTCTCACAGATAGCTGGAACTTCTGAGCTCCACTGCATTCGTGTGACTTTGGGAATAAAAAAATTAGAAATGACCCCCAGAGTCTTTCCTTTCCTCATAAGTCACATGTGCATTTTAATAGTGTACAGGGAGACAATACTCCTACATTTGTGGCTGAACCCAAAGAAACTACACTATTTATAGTCACTTTAGGTTAGGAAGAATGGAAATACAGTACCATGGCAAACTTGGGAATGGAAATGACTTTTTAATAGTTCCTACAGAACCCCAAATCATCTTTTCCACACAGGATGGACATGAAAGACCTTCGCATTGTTGGATATTAAAGGATTTGGAAAATATTTATGTAGCTTTCCTCTCTCCATAGTAAACCAGGCTACCTGGTTCTCTATTCTCGAAGTACTCACACTTTGGATTTTAACACATGAGAGTTTTATGTTTCTCACTTTGCCTGAGGAACAACAGTACCATGTGTTGCTGTCAATTACATTTTAAATAATTTGTAATAAATGTAAGCACTGGTATTGTGAACATTTTTTTCTGTTTCTTGATAGGACTAATTTCCATTCCAGATATGAAAAATTGCATCTCATATTTGATCCCTGCTGTAGTATCAGCTGTAATTCTCTTTTGCCTTGATCTCATAGCTAACAGGACGAGCTAACAAAAAAGGCCTCCTCACTCACCTTTGAGACCCTCGCTGTGCTTGACACAAACATGCACAAGTGAAATGGTTCAAGGGATTTCATGGTGAATCAATCAGAAACATAATTGTTTAGCCAATGGCTTGTTTTTGATCCTTGACATATCTATCATTTCCTCAACACTTAATCTGCCACCCAAATGAAGAGAATTACTGAACAGATCCCTCCCCTAGAGCCTGAACCTAACTAAAAAGAAGTGTACAAATCACATTGTCAGAAACTCAGGTGGACAAACTTCTACTGACATATGAGTGACCTTAGGTAGAACTGAAATTAGAAAAAAATCTCCAAATGTTTAACACCAAGCCTTATCCTTTATGATACACAATTTCTGCCCATTCTATACACTGCATATCTTCCCCGGTGGCTGACTTACTCCCAGTGCTGAGTTGTGACAGGTTATTTCAAGATCCATTTTTGGAAAAAATACTATATTGGCAGTGAAAGAGAAATATGTTTATTTCTTGAGAGAGGTTCGTTCACTCAAGAAATCTCATCTTGATGAGCAACAAAACAAACAACTTTTACATGACATGGACCAACTGCTCCCAAACTCTGTTCCTTAGATCTCCAGGCTTCTACAGAAGTCTCACGAGGAAGTTCAAGCTTCTGTGCTTTTGACAGGACCTCATGAGAGAGGGCTCCAGCAACATTAATTTTTAAATGCCTGTTTTGTTACTGTTTTTATTTGGGGGAGGATTGTGTTGGTTGGTTGGTTGGTTGGTTGGTTGGTTGGTTGGTTGGTTGGTTGGTTAGTTGGATGGTTGATTAGTTGATATTAATCAACTGTTACTGCTTAGATTTGGAAGCCACAGTACACTGGGCAAAATATACTATGACCCTCAACCTGTCAACCAGCAACAAGATGGATTGATTTCTATGCTGTTATTACTACAGATTAGTTCCACAACCAAAATTATTCAAATAGGAAAGGTATTAAAAATCTGACCATTTATTCAGAAAAGATTTGGTCACTGGAATTAGGGAATACTTAAAAAAATGGAAGGGCAGGGCAGTGAATCTAGTCATAGCACAATGTACTTGTTTCTGGTTAGATAACTGAACCCATGACTAATGATCATAGAAAAGCTTTTACTATAAAAGAAATTGTGGCACAGTTTGAAAAATAACAGGAAAACTGTTTGCCAAAAATAAGAAAATGAGTTCCCACATGACAAGCATGAATAACTGGGCTTGATAACAAAGAATTTAAATGTTTCTCTTTGGATGATCATTTTGTAATAGATCCTACCTTTTGGTACTCTAGGAATAAGCTACAATGCTCAAGAACAGTTTGAGGTATAAAAAAATCAAGATATTAAATGTCAATCCACTTAAAGAATTTTATAGGTAACTGGCTTAGAATACATAGCAATAATTTAAAAAATCATAATAACCAAGATATTTTAAATGCTTAAATGTGCCAGTCTGCGCTGTACAAGTATTCCATGTATTATCTCTTCTTTGTATCTCATAGTTTATACCTTCAAAACTATGTTCAATATTAAAATAGTGCTGAACAGAGTAGCTTGCACCACAGCAGACCCTCTCATTTGTATTATAGATGCCCAGTCATGGCAACAATGTGGCATTCACCTAAGTAAAGGAGTATCCACCAGAAGAAAATGAAGGTGCCTTTGCCTCACCACAGCAAGGCTTACCACGGATTCCTCTGAAGGAGCCAAGACAAATCACATGGTAAAGGGCTACATACAACACCAAGAATGCAAGTGGATGAGTACACATACTGCAGCTTTGTCCAGCATAATTAAGCCTCTTTGAAACTAAATGACCATTTAGCACAGAACCAAAAAAGGCTCTCCACCATAAAGATGTCAACTTAGCTTCACAGACTGGGCGGTTTAAACAACAGACATTTACTTTTCCTCAGTTCTGGAGGTGAGAAGTCCAAGATCAAGGTGTCAGCAGATTTAGTTTCTTCTGAAGCCTCTCTCCTTGGTTTGCAGATGGCCTCTTCTCACTGTGTCCTCACATGGTGATGAGAGATGCCATACACTTAAAAACATTATTTAAATTTTTCTATTATCATTTTACTTCTGGCTTATGTTGACGATATGAACTTCCTCACCTTCCTTCTCTGTGTGAATTAGAGCTAAATATGAACCTGGCTGACTTGAGTCTGAATGAGATCGTCCAGACTCCACTGGGGCCTTGAAAAAGAAAACAATGCATGCAAGCTGTTTGCCAAGCATATAGGTCATTTCTACATTTGAAAACAGCACTTTGTTAATAAAAGATGGAAATAATAAAATGCAGGAGTAGATGATACCAAAATGAAATCATGGTAGATCAAAGTAAGAGGAAGCAGCAATCAAAAATAGATTGATCTAGCAAGCAGCAAGTTGTTCTGTTACTAACTTAATTTGTCCATTTGTTTAATTTGATTTGTTCAATTTACTCAGTAAATTAATAGTCACTGGAATCACAGTACCTTTAATTAATTCAAGGCAATGCTAAATATATGGAAGCAGAGGGAATATCTAATTTCATTGAAATTGCTCATTAAATTATTTTTGAATGTACAACATGTACTTTGACAACTAAGTTTTCAAATTGTGAAGAAATCTGTGTTAGAATAAGCTTAAATTTAGTTTAATTTTTATTGTTGTTGTTTTTATTCTTTCTGAAATCTATTAGACTCTATTTTGAGTGTTACTCTCAAGAATGTATATGCAGGTTTGTATATATCTAAGATCAAATAATATATCCTAGAACATAACAACTATTTCCATGTTATAAAATTGGGTTAGCCTTATTCTCTAATAACACTGTGGTGTATTTTAATAAACAAAGACATGAAATTTTAAATCTTTGATTAATTTGCTTTTAAGGAATCAAACTGTATTATATAAATATGAGCTTAGCACATAATAAAATTATTCAAATTTTGAAAATTATCCTTTTATTCTACTTAACACTAGAACTGGTGTTGGGGCCAGGGATTATGCAAACTGAGACCTTAACATGAAAAGGCAAAATACATTTATAACCTTGTAAGCACTACTTTCAAATTCATAAAATTACCTGACTTTTCTTTCTATATGTTTCCATAATTCTAGTAAGTCATCCATTAAAAAAGCTCATCGTTGCAAGTTCTGATCAAAAGTTATGCTTATTAAAACACTGTGCATTCTATTTAGCCAAGTGTAGATAAAGCCTGACCGTTAAATACTCGTATAAGTTAATTTGTACACTGGCCCTCATTTGTAAAGCACTTTCTGAATATAGCAGACATGATCATCTGATTTACTTTTTCAGTGGCCACTTAATGTTAAAATGCCTCGATGGAAACCACTCTAAGTAATGCCTCTAAGTAAATCCATGTATATGGGGGATAGAAATTACAACCCATCATGGTATTATTGTTTGACAAGAGAAGAGTTCTGGTTAACTGTTAGAAATATACTTTTAAAAAGTCAGTGATCTTACACAGTTGTTACTAGTCTACAAGACTAGGAGAGGTCCAAGTTCATGCAGCAGAGGGCAGTAATGCACATTTATCAATGGTAAGAAAGAAGAGCTAGAGAGTATCATAAAGTAACCTTTCTGGAGAAAAATGTTTAAAGGCCTTTCCTATACCTATGTTAGTGAATGGAAGAGACCTGACAAAAGGGAAGAAGAGACTTCTTCCCTTCCCATGAAGAAGTTGCAATACTTCTCAAATTTTAGATTACCAAAATTTAAAACAAACAAACAAAGCTAGAAAGCTTTTCCTTACCCAACTACACACAAGGAGCAACTTTTGTCAAGGCCTATGTAGAGGTTGTCCACCGGGCATTAAAATCTACTGTAAAAACTCTTCCAAATCACTCAGAAAAAAAGCAAATAAACAATGTTGCAAACATTCCAATGAATGTGCAGAACACATTGGAAATTAACACGTACTTAATCTGACTACCACTTATTCTCAAACTTTCTCTGGCTACTTGAAAAAAATGCAACAAAATCCAAGAACCTCAGCATTTAACCTTCCTTTAATTCCTGTGACTGCCCACACTGTAACAATGTTTGCATCTTCTTGTTCTGAGTCTTCAAAAAACTACTTCAACAAGCTGCTTCCCACCTCACTCCACTATACAGATTTTACCCCATGTTCTACTATTTGTGATAAACCATCAAATAAAGCAGCCTCAACACAAGGGAGTGGTGGTCATTTAAAAACAAACAAACATACATACATACAAACAAAAACCTGTAGGTAAATATTTGAGGGTAGAGTCTGAGAATGCATGATGGTGTAGTTTTTAAACCAGAGAAAGATACTAGGATAACAAAACAAAATAAAAGAGTATAGAAACCACAGAAAACATGTATAGTAAAATTAGAAAACAAGGTGGGTGAGCAAAATCACCAGTAGTTATAAGATCCACATGATATCAGTTTCTGTGAAAAAGGATGTTGAGGGAAAGCAATGGCGCTTTGAGAATAAAAGAACCCTCTAATCTCCATCAGGTCTTCACTGGAAAGAACACAGCCAATCTAAGAACAAAACCAGGAGGTAATGGGCTCTGCAGGCTCTAAATCAGAAAACAAAACCCCTCAGTGAGAAGAAACTTCCAGAAATAGAATCCAAATTGAGCAGGCCAGGAACAATTAGCACACACACACAAAAAAAAAGTCTAGAAAAAAATTAGTGAAGAGCGGAAGTAGACATAAAAAATATGAGACCACTTTTCAGCTTCAAAACAAGCTGGAGCATCACCTAGCCATCTCCAAGTACAACACATCCAAGGGGCAGATTGGGCAGGCATCAGAGTCTTGTTGAAGCAGATCCTGCTCTGTAGGATCATCCCCTGCACAACAACTCCTCCACTGTAGTCAAGGCCAGTCCTCATAACCCGTGAGCCCAAGGGTCAGTCCCTCACATTGATGTGCAATTATGAACCAAGGCTCAACCATATAAGAGGAGGACACACAACCCACACGAGGGACACACCTGGAGCATGTGGCTCAGGTGACCAGAAAGACTGTACCACTGAACCCCATAGCACACCTACTACATATGTCCACATAGGAGCCCTACCTAATACATAGAAACAAACAGAGGGAGGCAGCCAAAATGGGGAGACAAAGAAACATGTCCCAAATGAAAGAACAGAACAAAGCTCCAGAAAAAGAACTAAATGAAAAGGAGATAAGCAATCTATCAGATGCAGAGTTCCAAACACTGTTTATAAGAATGTTCAATGATCTCATAAAAATGGAGACGGAAACCATAAAAAAGAACCAGAAATAAAGGATATATAATAGAAATAAAGAAAATAATGGAAATGAAGAATATATTACAGGGAATCAACAGTAGATTAGATGAAGCAGAGGATCCAACCAGCGATGTAGAGGATAAGTAGCAGAAAACACCCAATCAGAACAGCAAAAAGAAAAAAGAATCCAAAGACTTGAGGAGAGTTTAAGGGGCCTCCAGGACAATATCAAGCATACCAACATTCACATTATAAGGTTACCAGAAGGAGGAGAGAGAGCAAGGAATTGAAAACCTATTTGAAGAAATAGGTTGATAGAAGAAATGATGATAGAAAACTCCCCTAACCTGGTGAAGGAAATGGACATACAAGCCCAGGAAGCACAGAGAGTCCCAAACAAGATGAACCCAAAGAGGCCCACACCAAGACACACCATAGTTAAAATGCCAGAGGTTAGATACAAAGAGAGAATCTTAACAGCAGCAAGAGAAAAGCAGTTAGTTACCTATAAGGGAGCCCCCATAAGACTGTCAGCTGATTTCTCAACAGAAACTTTGCAGGCAAGAAGGGAGTGGCAGAAAATATTCCAAGTGATGAAAAGCAATGACATACAACCAAGATTGCTCTATCCTACAAGGCTGTCATTTAGAATTGAAGGACAGATAAGGAGCTTCCCAGACAAGAAAAAGCTGGAAGAGTTTATCACCACCAAACCAGTATTACAAAGACTCTTAGAGGGACTTCTTTAAGATGGGAAGGGGTTTAAGAATGGGTGAAAAGGGAAGGGATTAAGAAGAAAAAAATGAGTGTCATCAAGTAGTTAAGGGAATGTAGGTTAAAGCATAAGGAATATAGTCAATAATATTGTAATAACTAGTTATGGTACCAGATAGGTGCTAGATCTATCAGGGTGATATATGGGAATGGGGTTGGGGTCAGGGTGAAAAAGGTGAAGGCATTAAGAAATATAAATTGATAGTGAATACAGTATGGGGAATATAATCAACAATGATGTAAAGATCATGTAAGGTGCCAGATGGGCACTGGATTTATCGGGGGAACATGTCATGGCCTGTGTAGATGCCTGACCTATGTGCTATACACCTAAAGCTGAAGTAGAATAATATTTAATGTCAACTATAGCTAAATATATAGGTATATATAGTCATAGGATGTGGAGTACAACATAGTGAAGATAATCGATGGTATTGTAACAACTATATAAGATGTCAAAGGGCTAGTAACTTGGGAGGGTGAGTTATCACTTTATGAGTGGTTTAAATGTCTAGCTATTACATTGCTTTGTACAACTGAAACTAAGAAAAACAAACAAATAAAAATATATGAGACCACTTTTAAAATCACTTCATAAATGCAATAGAAATGAGAGTAATATAGAAGAGCCATAGAAGAGCAATGTGGCTAGAAAAGTTACTCTGCTCCTACAATCTCTAATAGCAAAGAAAAATGTGTTTAACTTAGAAATGGACAACAAAGAAGGATTGTGGCCCAATCCTGTATAAATTTAATATGTTAACATAAAAGAATAAGGACTAGAATAGCATCATTATAAGCAAGCTAAAAAACAATGCCCAATAAGCACATAAAAACAGTAACCTAATATTCTAAAACATACTTAAGGAAATTAAGGAGAAAAATGAAACAATGAAAAAAACATTGTAAATCAGAATTAGAAAAAAATAATAGTATGTTTCAAGAAAGGATATATTTTAAAAGAAATACAAGAAAAATCATTTCAGAAATGAAGATTGAACTGGAAAGAACAAGAAATCACACAATGCTTTAAGGGAAATATCAGATGAAAGGAAAGACATTAGATAAATCAAAAAGAAAGAAGGAAAGAGATAAAAAGACTTCAAGAAAAATAATAAATATAGAAGCTAGGAAAAGAATATCTAACATACTTATAATAATTTTCCCCGAATAAGAAACCCAAGCAATAGAACAAAACAAACACTAACTAAAATAATTTAAGAAAATATTCTAACATGCCATGAACAAAAAAACTTTTTCATATCATAAAGTTTCAGAGGGGGAAGTCAACCCAGAATGGACAACATCACAACATATTCTTGTTTAACTACTAAATTTGAAAAAAATATATACTTTGTCCAGTAAGCAAAAAGATCATGTCACTTTCAACAACCATGTTTTATGCCAGGAGATAATTAAGTAAAATATCTAAGATATACAAAGAAAGAAAATGTGAACTAAGAGTTTTGAATACAGCTAAACTGACCTTCATTTACAAAGGTTCCAGACAAAATAGTTTGTGAATCCAAGAAGTCAGAGTATATTATTTACATAAGCTCTTCCCTAGAAATTTACCAAAAAATAAGAATCAGAAAACAACATGGGGAGACATTGATAAGTAATGTAATTATCTGTAGATGTAGGACTACGTGATGATTTTTAGATGGGGGGGGCAAAGTATTATGCAATGGCTATATGCAGTACAAAGCTGCATGATGGTTTTGAGAGAGAGAGAGAAGAAAGAGAGAGAGAAAAAAAAAAGAGAGAGAGAGCAAAAAACCAAGCTCCTTGTGAATATTGATGTGAAGAAATCTTAAATAAAATAGTAGTAAACAAAATGCAATAGTCCTTTAAGCAACACACATGACTTAATGGGTTTATTTTAAAATATAAATTTAGGAAATCCATTAATAGGCTCTCTCAGTATAATAGACCTAAGGAGAAGAATAATATGATCAACTCCACAGATGCAGAAAAAGCATTTGGTGACACTCAGCCCACACCATTCATGTTAAAAAACAACAAATAGAATAGAAATTTATGGACATATAATATACACCTCATCTTAAAAGTTAGCATCTTAATAGGGAATCACTTGATGCTTAAATGAGAAAATCAGAAACAAGATGAGGGCGACCACAATCTCCAGTGTTGCACACTGGGATACTGGTAAGAGTCATTCAGTTGAACAACAGAAATCAATCACAACCATAAGAATTAAAAAGTGTAAAATAAACTATTTCTATTTGCAGATAATGTAAGTATACATATAAAAATTCTAAAAAACAGAATTTACTAAAGAAATAGTTTTAAAACTTAATATACAATAATGACTAGTCTTCATATATAAGAAAAAAGTCATTTAGAAGTTATAATGAGAGAGAAGACCCTATGCCAATTGCCAAAAACCAATAATACAACTCTTAGGTATAAATATAAGCTAAAATGTACAAAATCTATATAAAAACACTAATATTCCCATAAGATAAAAAAGTAGACTGAGCAAATGGAAAAATATGTAATATTCTTGGAGCAGAAGACTCAACATTATAAAGATGTCAGCTATATCTGAATTAATTAATAAATTTAATGCAATCACAATAGAAAATACACCATGTTTCTTTCTCCCTGAAACTGGGAAAGTTGAGTTAAAAATTCATTGGATTTAATTCTTTGGATTTAAAAATCGTGTGGGAGAATAGCCAAGAATGTTCAGGAAAACTCTATAAAGAAGGAGTAGTGACTGGGGAGATGGAGATAAGCCCACGAGATGTTAAAGCCTCTTGAAAAGGCATTAATTTATTATTAGCACATAAACAGACATGAGACCAATGTGACACAATAAAACAGCTCAGAAGTATACTCAATTGCATATGAACATTTAGTAGATGATAGGAGTAGCATCCCAAATCTGTGGCCTCTAGGGTGGACTTTTAAGGAATTGGTTTAACTAGATAGTCATACGAAAAAAGTTAAAACTGGATCTATTCCTCGCACTCTAACAAATAAATTCCATATGGATCAAAAATTTAAATATAAAAAAATAAATAAAACAATGCAAGGGGTAAAATTTTAATGCTTTGAAAAAGTTCCATATATAAAATAACAACAATAGCAGTACCAATAACAACAATTTTAACCTCCAATTATATAAACAGATAATCTTTGGAGCAAAGTGTCTCCATGAATATTGATTATAGCATTTTATATTCCTCTAACCTCTTTAATAGAAGTGAAAACATCAAAACATTGGATCTCTAAGTATCCTAAAGGCCTCATGAGGAATTCACCTCTTCTCAACTCTTCTGCAATGACACACTGGCTTCAATGCGACTATGTACAGATGCTCCTTGACTCACAATGCGGTCACATCCGGAAAACCCAATCTTTTTTTTTTCTTTAATTTATTTATTTTTTTTAAGTTTTGCCGGATAACCCAATCTTAATTTGAAAACTCTGTAAGTAAAAAATACATGGGATACACCTAACCTACTTAACATCATACCTTGGCCTAGCCTACCTTAAATGTGCTCAGAACATGATAACTAAGAAACACTGGCAACATAATACCACTGACTTTTTATCCTTATGATCATGTGCTTCGTGATCACCGCCTGACTTGGAGCTGTGGCTCTGCCACTGTCCAGCATCATGAGAGTATCTTATCACATATCATTAGACCAGGAAAAAAATGCATATAGCTTTCCAACCATCATATAAACTCAAAAAATCCTAAATCAAAGCATCATAAGTTGGGGACCATTTGGATATTTCTTACTAGGAGATATACCTAGAACAAGCATGTTTTGACTTTTTTCAGGTGGTATTCAATTTCAATTAATACTATCCTGTGGTTGAAATAATACACTTCAGACAATGTGTGCTGATTTAACTTGAAGAAAAAAATAGTGTATTTTCATTGGCTCAGATCCCAGGGTAGCGCATTTTATAGTTTGGAAGGGATAATAGTAATGCAGGTCCAGAAGCCAGAGAAGAATAAAAGAAGATGTCTCAGAAATAGTTGTATAAAAAGATAATTCCTATACAAATGTCTAAAATAATCTATTGGTATAAGAGTTCACCTTTGAGAGGTAGGTTTTACAATTGAGTTGACATTTTAGGAGGAAGTTTACCTGTAAGTAGACACTTACAAATTGGATGCCCAGATCCCCACCTCTTCCCTTTTCTCTGTGAGTTGCCTCTCATTTACAGTTCCTGCAGCTGCGGGGCAAGATTTCTGGTGGTCATACTGCCAGAACACCACCTGCCTCTGTGGCCACTATAGATGGGTTTGGTGTCACAATGACCCAATAAGACCACTGAGCCCCTTCCCTCCCTGTGAAACTTACAAATAGCACCGAAAATAATAGTCTAAGTCTATGTGTGTTCTTGAGATAAGAAGATGTAACCTCAGAATCCACTGATAGTATTTTCTGTCTTGTGAACAGGAAGGAAAGAAAGTCTTTGGTGAGAGAGATTGATGCAGATGCACAGAAAGAAGTAGAGATGAGAGATGGAGAACAGAGATTTCCTAGGTGATGTTAACAACGATAAATTAGATAGATGAAGGGAGGGATGGATGAATGGATGGATGAGTAGATGGACAGGTAGGTAAACAGATAAACACAGAGATAGAGCAAAAGAGATAAATGAATAGTTATCACATTCATGTATCTCCAAATTATATAGTTATGTGAGAAAAAGCACAATGCAGGGAAATATAGTCTGTGTTTATGTGTGTGTACATTTCAATGAAACATTTCAATAAAACTCAAACTTCTAATGTTGGTTTCACTATGGGAGTGATGTACAATTGAAGGAAAAGGGTTGATGAAGGGTACTTTTTATTAGATGCATTGCAATATTATTTGAAATTTTTATAGCTCATTTGTATTTTTGTTTTATTAATGTTAAGATATACTTACATTCAAGTATTGCTTGAGTAGGTAGAAAAAACAAATTTAAAAATGTTAATAACCCGGTAACACTGAGCAAGAACTTAAAGCCTAGAGGAAAAAACATCTGATTTTCAAATAATTAGTAAAAGATCTAAAATTCTATCAATTCAAAAATTCTATTAATTCGCAACTTTACCACCAAAAGAGACGAGTAATAAATAGTATGTGACCTATTTTTGGAATGTAACATTTTATTCCCTTTTATAGACCTGCTTTCTTGTGTTTACTTAGGCTAACACTAAATAAATAAAGTGGATTCTCTAAGCATTCACATTCCCTGCAAGAACAAGCCATAAATAGTGTCACTTAGTAGCAGATGCAGGGCTGGGAATAAATACTAAAAACAGAAAATCCAAAGTATATGATAGTTATCAAGAGTAGGGACTCTGACTTTCCATTTGCATAATTTTTCCCCAAAATACCTTAACTCCATCCACAGAGTTTGATGCTGACAAGTGTTTATGAAATAAGTAATTATACATAAAATTACAATTGACCATTGACAAACACAATAAAAACTGATCTCAAATAAATTTTAACAGCTACCAAGTTACTTCACAGTGATGTAATCAAACTTTTTCGTTTATTGAAGATTCTGATCAATAACTGGTTCACAATTGCCCAGCGTATCAGTGGCAAGGCCCAAACTTAATGTCGTCCCGACTTCACTTAAACACTATTTCCAACAAATTCCACTGAAGTCTGCATATTTTCCTTTTTGAACACTAGAGGGAGATTGTTAGCAGTTTTCCAATTTTAGGCATATTTTACAGCGAGGCTATGTCTACTTTATCATTATCCAGTCTATGAGTCCATACAACACATACGGCAATGTCAAATCTTCACGCTCTACCAAGAAATCACATTTTTAAGAACATTCTTCTAACATACATGGGTGAGACACCAACTGAAGAAGCAGTTCACATTTATTAATAAAATGAGATTTTAAATTAAGGAAATTGAAAATAGGTAAAAATAACAACTAGCCAAAGAACACCATCAGTCAGACCTTGTTAGTTTAATCATCTAATCATATTTACAAAACAAAACCCTTTTTTTTTTTAAATAGCTAAAGTCATAGCTAACTTTTTAGAACCTCAGAGGATATAACCAACCTGTCCTGAAGTATTTGGGTAGAAAATAATGTCATGGGATCGTCTGTGTTCTCATCTTACCCTACTGTCTTCCTTGTTCATTCAATCCCAACCCACCAGTCTCATCACCATTCCTGAACCCTCCAGACACATTCGCACCTGGGAACTTCTCTGCCCACAGTTGCTTCCTGCCAATGTCCATGTGGCTCTTCCCTGATCAGTTTCAAGCCTTTGGCCTGTTGTTATCATCCCAATCAAGTCTACCCTACTTAAAATTGTACCACTACCACCACATAGCCCTCCTTCTCTCTTTTAATTTACTCTATATTTAATTTTTCTCATGGCATTTATAAATATCTATTACTCTACATATGTTACTTATTTACTATGATGATTATTCAATATGTCCTCCACAGACATGTAAGTTCAATGAGGATGAGGATTTTAGTCTATTTTATATATCAATATATCCTAAATGCCTAGATTAATGACTGACACACAGAAGGTACTAAATGCTAAAAGGCTTAAATTTTCTCCAATTCAAGTTAATAAACATCATTATTTTGTACTTGAATTTAATAACAGTTTTCATAATCTCAACATTTGTTAATCTCAACATGAACTAAATTTTTCCTACCAGAAAAACTTGCGAATAGCATTATCTTTCTTTGACACAGAGTCTTACCCCACAAACACTGATGGACAGCTATCGTATCTTGTCTTTCTTGTGGCTTGGCACTTGAAATCCCTTCATTTCTTTTCAACATCTATTAATAAGAAACACTTGTGCCATCTTTTTTCTCTTCTCCTATGGTCATTATAATTTATCTGTATTTTTCCACTGAGGTTGAAGCAGTATAAAAGATAGCTTAAAGCAGGAATAACCATAAGCAAAACTGTGAAGTTAGACCAAGTAAATCTTTGATGTTATGCCAACAAAAATCATCTCCCTTAGACAGTGTCCCTCAGAAAACTGTTTTATCACTGGCCATCCACTAATCCCTGCTAGAGCACCAACTCTGAGTGGCTCAAGATACTCCTGCTTTAAGGGGATATTTGTGTTTAAGTGAAACCGGAAAACTTCAAGACCCCTAGGACCCCCCCAAAAAAGTACAGCTCTGTGTCAGGTAGTAGGAGGGAATATTTGGAAAAAAGCAGAAATCTCCAGGAATTCTTCGAATCATGTCACATGAAAGGTATGGGCTCATAACACTATCACTGGCTGAATGATTTTTGAATTGGTGGATCTCGTTTGAAAAATAAAGCACTATCAATGCATAACAATGTGTAGGTAGGTCAACAGGTCATAATTGACAGCAACAAAACTCTAACAACTATAACAAGCAAAGGAAGTCAGAATGCATACAGAAAAGGGTAAAGTGTTAGGGAGATACAGGGAATATCTTTGTTTATGCCTCCCAGCACTATCTTCCATTCTTACAGGAAAAGCATCTTGGGATTCCTTTGTGAAACTATCCATCAACCATTGCCCCATTCTTATTTCATGTGACTTCAGTGGGCCTGGGACCCAAACCTAGCAACTCAGAGCATTCTATCTTTGGCCACAGAAGTTGATTCTTAGCAGCAGACTCAGACATTTGCTGGAAACATTGAGAATGAGTTCTCCTTTTGACAAGATTTCTAGATTTCTTAACTGGAAGGATGTGAGATAGGAGAACACCTACCTGAGAAAAAAGGCTCTACAGGGGAAAGCAGAGTCAATAGAAAAATAGTACTAGTTATGGTTGGAGCCAGACGTGATATTTAAAAAACCCTATTATGAGAGGCAATTAATTTCTCTTTTTATCTAAGTCATTTGAAATTTGGGATTTTTGTCACATAAAATCAAGAGTCCTGATACATAAAAATATACTGATTTTGAAATAAATAAGAGCACAACTTGGAAAAATACTAGTCTAGGAACAAATAGAGGAATTTATTACTTGAACAAATAAGTGTACTTTCTATTAAATTCAAGCTTAACAATGCTAGAGTTCAGGTTTGGCTGGGGGCAAGAAGATGTTTAAGACTTACTAGAGAATATCTGATGTGATTGTCTTGTGTGAATGGTATCTTGTGAAAAAAGTGTTTATGATTTTCTAATACAGAAATATACCTGAAGATCAAAAAGTTCTTTTACAGATTGATATACATATATATATGAATAATATCTATATAACATATAATATATATTATATACATTATATATGTTATATATTACATATTACATATTACATATTATATATTATATATATTATGTATATACTATTCATATACTTTAGATCTGGTAGTTTTATACAAAATAGAACTATAAGGAGGATCTCACTCTTGATTTATAACATCTTTCACGTGTTATTAAATTTATAAATATCTTTTTATGTTTAAATATCTCTCAGTATTATTAGGTTGCAATTAACAAAAATTTACTCAAGCTTACATAGCAAATTTGAAGCAGGTTATGGAAAAAATTTGAGAGTAAGAACACAACAGGCAGTCTCCCACGTATCTGAGGATAATAAAGGAAAGCACAGCTCCACTAGGTCACACCAGCCCAGTCTTGAAAGCTGGGAACCTCTGCTTGTCAAATTCCAGTCACATCTCTGTATAATCTTGGGACTCGGTTTTTCTTAGCTGTATGAGTCATTCAGTTGCATCATTCTAAATTCCAAATTCATGGCTAAGTGAATTTGGTTGGGTCCCTTTAGGGGCAGTGTCACCTAGCACAAAGAAAGCTGCCTAGGTTCACCAACGTCACAGGTACTTTTTCTACTGCAGAAAGTAATATAAAAACTATTATGATAGGTATACTTACACTTTCTCACTCAGGAAACTGGATAAAATCATGAGAGATAGCATTAAAAAATAAATCATAATGATTTGAATCATTAATTCATACTTTGAGTAGTATTGAATGATTTATGTTCCATACAGAGGACTTTGGTTTGTATTAAGAGTAAACTAAAATATAAGCATTTTAGAAGATTCATTAGATATGTTTGAAATTATACTGTCTATTATGTCTTACAAAGTTAAAATCAACCATATTACCTCTGTAGCATTCACAGGGGCGTAACATAAATATATTTCAGAACTCAAAGATTTTAGAAACAAACCAGACATTACAGTTACTCCGATAATTGTTTAGAGATGTTGGTTTCACTGAAAGTTCAGAGGGGAAAAAGGGAAATGCAAAAACATCAATGACTAACCTATAAGATCAATTGAAAAATTCAAAATTGTTTCTGATGTTATAATGGACATGATTTCTCAAGACATCATAAAATAATTTAAAGCACATTCATATTGCTGTAGATAATATTTATCTAAAACAAATAAATTATAACCATACAAAATTGAATGTGCCTGATTTAGTTTTAGGAAATCTTTATGACCTAATATTCAAAGCAATTTGGGAGGAAACTAAAGCAAAAAATTCAAGCTCTCCAAGATCTGATATTTTTTCTGAAGTGTGACATATTGAAATAATCTCTACTCAAGGAGTACTGATGAGGCAATTGAGTAAATGATATTTTTCAGAAGATAAAAAAAGAAAATGATGTACTGAAGAATTAATAATGGAAACAATGTAAAATAGTAGACAATACTTGTTATAATTGTTTAGGGTTCTTATACTTCTTGGTATTTCAAATTTATAAAGGTGATTATGACAATATTTTATTAATAAAGCAAATTAGAAATTCAATTTGAACATGAAAGTATTTTTCTCATGTTTAAAGATAGAAAACATTTTGAGACATGATTGATTTAAAGGAGCATCAAATTATTTTTATTCCTTGAGGGGCACACTGTCTGCAGTCTTTGGTTTGCTTAATCTCCTCAGTGGCTCTAAGATCAAGCTTTTCAGAGCCCCCACTGAGAGATAAGAATTAACTCACTCCTATAATGACAAGTCAGAAAGTTAAGAAACCTCTGAGTAAACTCCTATCAATCCATCTCTCCATATTATAAGATGACTGTTTAAATTATCACTGTAAGAAACAACCTAGGATTTGTTTAAATTAGAACAATCCGATTTCTGAGAAGGAGGACATGTTTTCCCTAGTGAGATCTGCATGGCATTTGTAGGATCATAAAAAAATGTTAGGAGTCATTCTCATTTAAATTAATTAATTAATAAAGTACAAAATCATAATAAAACAAAGTCGATATATTAGGACTTTATAACTTCAACAAGATACAGCATTTCAAATGACTGAATAATAAATTCAGCTTTTGTAGGGGCCAAGAAATGCTTCCAAGCGAAGGCATAAAGAATGAGTAGGTACTGTAATAATGAACTGGAGACGCCACAGGAACAACAAAGATAGTAAGCTGCAAAAATACATGGCAGGGCCGGCCCGGTAGCTCAGGCGGTTAGAGCTCCATGCTCCTAACTTCGAAGGCTGCGGGTTCAATTCTCACATGGGCCAGTGGGCTCTCAATCACAAGGTTGCCAGTTCAATTCCTCCAGTCCCACAAGGGATGGTGGGCTATGCCCCCTGCAACTAACGACAGCAACTGGACCTGGAGCTGAGCTGCGCCCTCCACATCTAAGACTGAAAGGACAACAACTTGAAGCTGAACGGCACCCTCCACAACTAAGATCGAAAGGACAAAAACTTGACTTGGAAAAAAAGGCCTGGAAGTACACACTGTTCCCCAATAAAGTCCTGTTCCCCTTATCCAATAAATGCATGGGACGAACTTAACAAATAGCAATGGGTGTATCACAGAATCTGCTGGGGGCAAATGAGAGGACTCTGTAAAAGCTGCAATTCCAGGAAAAGAGTCTTTCAGGTATCAACAAGAGAGGCCCACTGCTTTATTTCACAGTTTCAAGTATGTCCAGTTATGTTTCTCTAGAAGTTTGACAACTCCAAGAATATCATCTTTCCTTGATTAAATAAATGTACTCTTCATCAAATATTAAGAAGAAATTTTTAATGGTCAGAACATATGCTCATGTGCCCAGCTCTGCTACTGATAGTGCCTTCCCAGGGCACACGTAAGCTATGCCTTGTGACTTTGGTATGCTTAGTGCATAACACCACACAGCACACTGAAGATGCTAAATAAATGTTTCGTGATTAAAAAAAGAAACACTAAGCAATAACTACCTAGTGGTTGTTATGTGTCAGAATGTGTCATTACAGGAAAAGTAAATAAACGAAACACATCCAACAGGAAAACATTCATCAGAAAAGGCAAAACAGGCAGGAAACTTTTCACCAGGAGCTTAAAGCAGTACATGAAGCAGAAAGAATTCATTGCTAAGAATTTAGAGATTAAAAAAAAACATCATAACAACAACATTAACTTTTAAACGTAGAAAATATGAATGCAGTATAAAGAAAAATTTTTCAAATTTAGGGCTTAGCCAGATAGTTATTACTGATTACTTGTTTTGAAAATGGACATGTAGACATGTTTTCCAATGTGTTAACTAGAAGTAATAGGAAGAGCTGAAGAACTCAACAATTCAGTTCAGTCAATGATTGCCACATATGTAATCAAACAGCAGCTCAGGGTACAAAGATGTATATAGCACAGTCTTTACCCTCAGGCAGCCCACAATCTCAGAAGGGAAGCAGGTTGCTGCAAAGAAATAACTTACAGTAGTTATGGTAAGGGGGAAAGTTAACGATACATACAAGGTGCAGAGAGAGCCCAGAAATTAATAATTCTGAGTAATTACTCCTATAGAGATTTCAGGGAGGGAATGTGTAGAAAAAGACTTCCCAGAAGAGGGGAATTCTGAGCAGAACATTTCAGGCAGAAATTCACTTTCCCCTACTTTCCTCTGTATTCCTGAAAAGTCAATGCTCGTTTGGAAAAATGAAAAAGGATCATCACAGCGGGGTTTCATTTTTTTCCTTGGCAAGAAGTAAAGAAGGAGTACAAGGGGCCAGAAATCATGGTAGAGAAGGAGGGCCAGAACTTAAACAATCATAACAAACAAAGGGAAAGACTTTTAAATCAATTTTAAATTGAATTTACAATCATTATGAAGCATTATTTTCCTCCGTATCTTCCAAAAGGATCTAAATCTGCCAAATACCATCCACACATTTATCCTGCACATTTGTTTCTAGTAGAGTGCAAAATTGTTTACATAAGCTGTCCCACTTTTGAGAGATGGACAGGCACGTGACCTGATTGCCTTCAAGTACTCAAAATTCATTTCAGAATCAAAGACTATCACACGCCCTCCTAACCGTGTGCCTAAGATAGCCTCTGAGGATAAAATATTAGAAGTTGATTAATTATTTCTCAACGTGATTAAGCTTATAACCACACTCAAAAAGCATATAAGATTGTAGAACAAATCCAAGGTAAAAATCTTTCTCCTGGTTATCTCCATGATCATTTGAAGAAAAGGAAATGTAGAACTCACTGGAGTAACTGAAAATAAGGGAAAAGAAATTTTGGGATAGTATCGTTATGGCAATAGTTCAAAGACTACGGATTCAAGTCTTAATATCTTTGATTTCAAGCTATCATTTGTGGAGGGTCTAATACTATTATGTGCCAGACATTTCATTAAGGGCCACATATGACTTTTTTCATTTAGTCTTTATCACATCCCTGCATATAAATGATACTATATCCAATTTACAGACAAGGGTGAGTTTTGAACCCCAGACTTACTTGTCTTCAGAAGTTTCACAAAAGTGTAGAATTAAATTTAATGAGGATGAGAGAAAGAAAATACAGGGGACTTTTCAGGTAGACTAAATAGTCAGAAGCAAATGACCAAAGAATTTGAAATGTAAATCGTGCATTTCTTATCCGCAGGAAGACAGCAAGCAGTCACAGGCAACTGTAGCTGGGTTCCCTATGCCCTGCTCTCCTCCCCATGGTGCTGGACTTGCCTAACTTTCAGAATTCCTGTGTGACTAACGTTGGGGTCCTTGGACTAAGGAAGCCCCAGGATTTTGAATATGGGGAATGAAGCTGTGGGTGTGGATCATACCTAAAGAACTCAATATCCAGCACGGTTTGGAACTTTCCTGCTTCACCTATGCAAGTACAAATATTTGGCCTGTTCAACCAACGGAAAAAAGCATGCCATGAATAATGGAAACTTTTCTCTTCCTGCTATTTTTAAGGATTCCGTAAGGAAATCCATAAAACAGCTTGCTTCCTCTCAAGAAAAGAGGAAAGATACATTTATTTTGACAGACTATCTCTTCTCCAAATAAATAAATTAGTTACTGTTTCCCTGAAACAACTCCAAATTCCCCAAACCAGAGAAGACAGTTTTATTTGCTATCCCTCGTGTACTTACACTGTCAGCATCAAGTCCCGGAAAAGCTGGTGTTAAGGCATGCCTTCCGGGACCACCTTGTACTTCAATGAACCTCTTTAAATTATTGCTCAAACTTCCAGAATTTCATGGACTAGAACTTGAAATTTTTTGGTCCACGTTATTACATTCTTAATTTTATAGGGAGATGAATGTTTTTGCACAAAGAAAGAAACTCACAATGGATAGTAGGTTCATTCAGTTTCAGCTGCTATAAAAAAAAGTCACCATTGACTGGGTGGCTTAAACAACAAACATTTATTTTGCATGATTCTGGGGACTAGAAGCTGGCAGTCAGGGTAACAGTGTGGTCAAGCTCTTGCAGAGGACCTCCTTCTTTGTTCTGTTTTCACAAGGCCTCTTCTGTGTGTGTGTGTGTGGGGGGGGGAGTGTGGATGTGTGTGCGCACCTGCATGCCCGCACACACTCACACACAGATTTCATCTCTTTCTCTTTTTATAAGGGCACTAGCCATATATGAAGCCTCCACTCTCATGACCGAATCACCTCCCAAAGGCCCCACCTCCAAATACCATCAAATGGGGGCATTCGGATTTCAACATAAGAATTTTCGAGATACACAAACATTCAGGAAAAAATACTTAGAAAATAGGCCTTTTAAAATTTTATTTTCTGGAGGTGGGGACGTTGTGCGTAGTGAATACAAATGGAAGTGGCACCAGCAATTCCTATTCTGAGTTTTCCCTTTCTGTCTCAAGTTCTCTCCTGGAAACAGCTTCTCTCCTGGAAACAGCTCAGTGTATGTCTCCTGAGAATTATTGGGACTTAGACTTATGTGATGTAATGCCTCTTCATAGAATGGTTGGGTATATAAGTCCTCTTTCTCCTGCACAAAGATCAATGGGGAGAGTATGGTTGCCTCTTGAGTTGTCACCCTAGAATGTCAACTGTGTCTGCGCTAGTTTGTGACCAGGGCTCAGATACTTCACAGAACTTCCTCCAACATAACCATCCGTGAATACCAATAAATTAATCAGAAGAAAGTGTGCGCTTAGTGGTACCACCCCCTGCTTTGGTTATAGCAGAAGCGGGGCATACCCTTTATTTGCTTATTACTTCTAAGATCAATTCAACAGGAGCTGTAGTATTATGGGTTCAATGACTTTATTAAGAAAGGCATTATTTATTAATACTGAGCTACGTGTTCCCTGAAAGAAGTGGGGGAGTAGAGTTACCTCTCTAGTTGCCACCCACAGGAGAGACATAGAATGAGAGCTATCTCATGTAAACCATTTATTATTACTCTTGAGACATTGCCATAGATAAATACCAATATTCTTTTCTCAGCCTCCAAGATACAAAATTATAGAGCCATTTAAAAAGTATCCTATACAGGGTCTATTGTCAGAAATGACAGCATAGGACTTAAAACCCTTTGAGAAGGATTCCATCCCAACTAGGTAGTATTAAAGTTTTTTTTTAATCATTCATTATGAAAAGAATTAAGCAACACTTCTTTATCACGTTTAATTTAAATGTGTAATTACATTGAAATTACACTTAAAATCCAAAGTAATATATAAAAAAAGTAAATTTATCAACCAACATGGCTATATATGATTTTAGAATGTCCTAGTGCTGCTAAGTTAACCCTTTAGTTTTGAAGCTTCTTCCTTTATTCCTGTATTTCTGAGAAAGAATACCTGTAGTATTATTAATTCATTATTACAACAAACACATACTTCATACCTATTGAATAACAAATTTGGTTATTGGCCCCTTCTTATGGAATAGTTTGCTCTTTGGTTAGTTGCAATGAATATCCTGGCAAGTAATATTCTGATTTACAGGTTTTTCAAAGATATGTATATCTTTAAGATATATATATATATATATATATATATATATATATATATATATATATATATATATCTTAATCATCTGTCTAAAGTCTTTAAGGCACTCCTGGAACACAGTAGGTAATAAAGGATAAATTCTTTGTGATTCATATTATTAACATTAAAGCCAGATATAGCAGCTATACCGCAGACCTGTATGTGTGTGTGTGTGTGTGTGTGTGTGTGTGTGTGTGTTTAAGCATAACCTCACATTTAAAAATGAGAAAAATCAAGTCAAAGAGAGATTAACTAACCTGTCCAAGTTTCATCCATTGAGCACAAACTTATCAGATGAACACAAATAATGCACCCAAAATAATTGCTGGCACATTTAAGTTATAAAATCATATTATCATATTCTTGTCATCCATAAAAGAATTTTATCCGTAGAAGTAAGGAGATTGGTTCATCATATTTTGATGTAAATAGTGGAAACTCCCAGTTTCTCTGCTGGCTACAGGGAGTTTAAAATGGAGGCTAATGTCAAAATTCATGCAGTGAATTGTGAAATTTGGTCACCTGAAGAGGAGAGTGAGAGAATTTTTCAACAGCAAAATTCTTAGAGATGGCAGCAGCATTTGTTCCTTTGTTTATTCAAAAATATTCACTTTGTGCCAGAAATACAACTGTAGACAGTCTTAGATTTTTGAAATTTCAGTTGAATTAAAGAGTTGAACAAGTGAAATGGTAAATCTGCAATTTGGATAGTTATCATGGGAACTTCAGGATAACTTAGGGAGAGAAGAGCCAGTTTAGGATACTCTTAGGGGAAATAGTGATCAAGAACTTTGGAATGTCAGAGAAATTCTCCTTATATAAAGCAATATTGAAGTTGTAATAACATGGATAGCACCAAGTCAAGTGAAAAGAAAATGCTGGCATGGTGGAAAGATATTCCAATCAAAGAAGAAGACATGAGCAGAGCCCTGTTTTAGGAAGGAGTTTGTTCCATTAGTATGACACAGAAAAGCGCAGTAGAGTGGCCGGAGGCCATTCTAGAAGAGATAGAGTATGGTGGGAGGTGTGAAAGAAGATGTAGGCAGAAGCCAGATCACGTAGGCCATGTTATGGAATTAGCACTTTATTCTAAGAACAAAGGGATAGCATTGAAAGGATTTACATAGAGGAGAAATTTGAACCAAAATAACTTGAGAAGTCCATTCTGGCCACATTGTACAAAATGGTTTGGAATAGGACAAGGGAACTAGCTTGAAAGATGGAATCATTCAAGGGAAGCATAAGGGATTAAAGTAGAACAAATGGAAAAGAGAAGAAAAAGATAGGATGAATTTAAGTGTAAGGATAAGCTGGTAGGATGGACGCCATATCCCTAAGCCTAGAAGACTGGAAGTAACAAAGTTTGTTTTTATAGGTACACTAATTAGTAAGTGTTGAGAAGTAGAGGGAGATAACACTCAAGTAATTCAAAGATCTGGGTAAAGTAGACATTGAGATTGTTAGTTGAAGATAAGATGGGGCAGGGTTAATAAAAGATCTCAGGAGAATGGTAATTCTTGGTAATACTTTAAACTAATGGAAACAAAAATGATAACAGCTAATGATTTGGGAGCACTAGAGACAGTTTCAAATGCCTGATACTTTAACTCAGAGCAGCTCCATGAATTATAGAATTTCACCCACCTTACTTTGGGAATTTAGAGAGCAAACAGTAAAGTAACTTTTCTAAAGTTACAGGCAGTCTGGACCGAGAGTCTGTGTGCTGAACGACTGTCCTGTGGCCAGTACACTGATTAGCTGTAATAACAGCACTGATGGGCCACATCCTAAATGTGCAGTGGGCCTATCTGCCAGGACAGTGCCAGCACAATCTGAGTAACTTTTACAGATCTTTCACGAAATGTCTCTTTTTACCTCAATTTGATAAATTGGAACAGGTGACATTTTCTGAAGCTGTAAAGTATTGTTGCTTCACCCGGTGTTTGTTCCCCTCTATTTTTCAATCTAGAATCTCTCATATATTTTTCTTATGCAAAAATTTCAAAAGTAATACAGTGTATTTTATTTTGTTTAATATTTACATTTGTGATTTAAAATTCTCTTTCTCTCTCTCTCTCTCTCCCTCTCTCTCTCTCTCTCTCTTTCTCTATCACACACACACACTCACACACTCACACACACACACACACACACACAGAATCTTTGTGCACTGAAAAGTCCATACAAATGTGTAGTTAATGAAGCCATTGTTTCTTAGGTTGTTGAAAGGGGATTTGAGCAATGCCAGAAATCCAAAAATTTTCTCTTCTAAAGAAAAAATAAAATACTAATTCAGTGAAGGCTTTATACATAATTTATTTGTTTTTCTCCACGAAGTCCTCTGCAATTTGTATGGAATGGTTATATGGTTTATAATCACAAATTCACATGTGCAAAAATTGAGCTTTTTTAAATTGACCTTTGGCTATGAATTTAACTTCTGCACCTCCATGTCCAGTGAAGGTGAAAAACTCAAGTGTTATTCAAATCAAAGTAAATTCAGTCACTGCTGAATATTTCTCACATAAAGAAGGGAGTGGTTTTAATATAGACAACATAAGGAGCTCACAAACTGCCTACAACTTGGAAAATAGAATTATGTAATTGTTCAATGTTACTCTCTCATCAGTCTCTCATTTTTGTTCTCTTCAAAACCCGCTGAAATCCCAGCATCAAGTCACGAATCCCAGAAAATGACAAACAACAAATTATCAACATACATTAATTAATGAATGCTCTATTCCCTAAACAGTGCAGAGTAGATAAAGGTCACTCAATGTGTGTGTTGTATGAGTGAGTGAATGAATAAATAAAATCCTTTTAAACACAAGAGTTGCTCAGATTCTTGGATAAAAGATGTATTCACTGTCCAAATGTATTCTTGAGAATGGATTCATATACCTATCATTGTTGAAATTGTAATAAAATACCACACACTTCACTACAAAATATAATTGGAGAGAAGTAAAAATATAGAAAAGTAAAACAACAATGAAAACATGCAAGGAATTCAATGATTGTCAACAATACTATTCTTGATTGCAACCTAAGTACCCTGGATTTTGCAACATATATCTGCAGGAGTATGCAATACTCTTCTCTCCTACCTAAGCAGCTTTAAATAATTTTTTAAAAATAAAATGTGTTCTGTATCTTTAGCTTTGCATACTTTTCAGTCAATACAATCATTTGGAAAGAGGTGTGCTTGACTTTTTTGGGTATGCATAGTTATAAAATCTCTCCACATTAAATATTGTTTCTGCTTATTTTCACTATTATAAAAGACAGAGACGTGGCTCTACAAAAATATTTTGTTAGAGGTAATAAAGTTTAAAAATCATATAATATTTTAAATATCTCATCACCTCTTTGGAAGTATTTATACTGACAAGTGGTTCCTTTCAATGAAATTGGAATGGACAGACATTGTAGTACATTATCTTCCAAGTGCTCTGGCTGCTACGGCCTCCATCAAGATGCAAAACCATCATCATCCCGTGGTAGACCCTTCACTAAATTGTAGTTTCTCTGTCCCTACAACTACAATAGAGAGGTACAGCTATAGCTTGCAGATTTTATTTCTAACTTTTTCTGCTGATTAAAAAATATTCTTTCTCACGCCACTCCCTCTCTCTCTCTCTCTCTCTCTCTCTCTCTCTCTCTCTCTCTCTCTCTCTCTTATTTATGTCTTCGTTAAAGAAAAATAACTTGCTCTACCATTTTTCTTTTGGAAACAATTCCAAGAAAATTGCCAAGGATTGCTTTCTTTCAGTGTTGTATCCAAAAGAATTTTCTGCTTATCTGTAGTACAGAGACATAAAAAATTTCAAGTAATTTTTATCCTATTTATATATTTTATACAAAACAGAGATGTATAATCTCCAGACTGTTGTGAATGTGGAAGCATGTGTCATTGATTTAAAACTTCACATTCCATTTTTCTTTTCCTTTTGCAATAGCTAATCAATTAGTAGAAGCTTAACAATTAGCTATGCAACTTAACATTTGAGGAGGAGTTAAATAAAACTCATAATGATGCAAAAGAGAAAATGTAAATATAGGATGTGGTTTAAATGAGAAATTTAGACTGAAGTGTTTGTAGGGATAGCGCAAGTATTAATCAAGTGCAACCAATTAAACATGAGGCTCATTACCTCTGGATATTGCACAACTCTTTCTTTGGATTCAGTTGTGTTTAAATCTTTAACTTATGTGTAATGGAGAGGGAGCATGTTGATAAAATATGAGTTATATGTTTAAACTGCATAACAATTTTAGTTGTGTGATTCACCCAGTTAGACACCCTCTCTATATGACTCCCGAGTCATATTTTTAAATGTGTATTGTAGGGAAGGATGAGAGAAATCATTGTATGTTTTTTTTTTCCCCAAATTCCAAAAACTGTTCAGTAAAGATGTTATCTTTTTAATGGACCTCAAAATTCCCCAACAGTTGAACATACCCTGTAACAGAGTATCTTTAAAGCAAAAATATACATAACATGCTTTCTTCAAACCCACATGTAACAAATAAAGATATCAAATGAACTGACATTTCTGCATTACAGTTTAAAATAACATCCTGTGTGACTTCTATATGCTGCACTGTTAGCTCAGTTTCAGATTTTTCTAAACACTGGCTTTGCTTTCAAAGAGTAATGTTCCAGTTCCTGTACTGAGTGTGTGGAGACTGGTTCTAAAGCTGGGGGGAAAGTTAAGAATGTGTGGGTTTTGGCTTCAGAATTAGCCATGCTTTAGTGATCTCCTGCGTTAAACTGTTTCTTATTAATAGATCATGCAACTACCCACCATTCACCCTCCCTTCTCCCCCACACACATATCTGACACATTCTCATAATCAATAACAAATGTTCATTCTGAAAGTTTCACTTTTTTTCTTAAGCCCACCCTGACTTTCATTGTGATACAATGAGACCATCAACATCAAAATTTATTGTTTGGAGTAAGGCATATAAAGTGAGTGTATCCATCTTAAAAGCATAGTTGATAGTTTTGAAATAATATACATAACATTTATTGGGTTTATTCTTCTCTCCAAAGATAATGAAGATTTATCCTGAATAAACAGAAAGGAAATATATAAAATTATGTAGATAATTAGAGAAATTATGATAAAAGGTATGAATGTTTTAATCTTAAAAACCTTTTCACTTTGGATAAAGACTCTGGAAGTATCTGCTTTAAAAATACCTTTAAAGGTTTTCCAAAGTGCATTTTTTCTTTTGAAATCATTCTAAATTACAACAATTGTCCCCAAATATTTAACCACCATTTAGATCTTATGGTATCCACTATGGTCAGTACAAAAATATAGCTCTTTATTAAAATAACAGCCAAGCATTTACTTTTTCTCAGTTTTCATTTTCTTAGCATGTTTTTCTTCACATGTAATGTTGGTCTTTCTCAAAGTGACACTCACTTCGTCCCTTGGCTTCTTTGTCACAGTGTCCTGGCTCTTATCTCTATATAGATTCTTATTGAAATATTTCATGAACTGACCTCGTTTCTCACACTTCCTAAATATGAAAGCTCCACATCATTCTTTCTGTCCACTTCTTTCCTGCTCTCCCTTTCTGAACTTCCATTGACATTATCTGCACTTAAAACTAATATTAAACTCTGTAAATACAAGGATCTCTCTCTCTCTCTCTCTCTCTCTCTCTCTCTCTCTCTCTCTCTCTCTCTCTCTCTCTCTTTCTCCTTAAATCCTTTTTGTGATAATGCCCCAGAGAAGTGAATTAGTGGTGTGGTGATATAGAATTACAATTATACATAATTACAATAGAATAGATTTTAGAGATCATCCATTTTACTATATGGATGAAGAAAGAATGTAGAGGGATTGTATGATTTCCCTTTGCTGAAGTTTAATAGCTATTCAATGAACACATACTATATGTCAGGCACTGTGCTAATGCTTATTAGAATGTGGTATATGCTCTCAAAATGTTTAGGCCAACAGAAGAGACAGATACATAAAACCATTGCAATGCAATTCTATATGTAAAATAGTAGATACATGTACAAGGTAGACATTTTACAGAAAAGGAGGTGTGATGAGTGGAGAGTGAAGCCAAAGACTACAATCAGAGGAAGGGATACTTTGACAGAAGTTAAAAAAAAAAAAAAAAAGTGGAATTTTCCAGGAGGATGAAGTGAGAACAGCATTCCAGAGGGAGCAGTGTGCTTGGAAAACCTAAAGTGGTTCAGATGGAACATCTGAAGATAAAGAAAATATTGATGGAAAGGTTAGAAAGTGATATGATCGTCATATATAGAAGTGTTCTTTTTGTATAACACAGGTGTATTCATAATTGGTTTTTAAACTATATACAAAACAGTATTGCTATCTATATTAACAGAAACAGTTCTCATTATGAGGTCATATCTTATACAACATTTTCAGGCATAATTTAAATGGGGTGACAGATGTTACAACAATAAAAGTTGTCATTTATTATATTAGTCTATGACACTATAAACTTTCTCAGAAACTAATTTAATTGCAACTCACAAATTTTGACAGATATTATTAACACTGTCATCAGTACTTTCTGATTTTTATTAAATTTTTGATCCATAATTTAAAAAATGTTCTAGAATGTCTAAATATATGGGGGAAGGGGTAAATATGTTTTGTTATTAATATCTAAACTATACCGAATTGTGGTCAAAAAATGTTGCCTTTATGATATTGATTTTTCTATATTGGCTGAGTCTTGCTTTATTGCTCAATTTTTGAGTTCAATTCTAGTAAATAGTACATGCTGGCATAAAACATGTATTGAATAATTACTCCGTGTAGGATCTTAATATACGTCTATTAAATCAAAAAATGTAATGTGCTATTGAATGAATCATATTTTTACTTTTTTATCTTTGCTCTCTCCATTACTATGGGAGAGTTGTTAAATTTTTTCCACTATGTTAGTGGATTTGTCAGTATCTCTTTGTAATATTGTCAATTTTATTACATATTAGAACACTCTGTTATTAGATATGTACAAGTTTAGAATACATGTGTCTTCTTAATGAGGAAATCGTTTTATCTCCTTTACATTTAATAATGCTTTTTTCTTAATGTCTGTTATTCCATTTACTCAGACCAAAATCATGCCCCACATCTGGTCTCCTTTCTCTCATACTTCAGTTCCAACTCATTAATAAGTCCTGCAAACTCTCCCTTCAAAATATATCCAGAACTTAACAACTTCTTACCCCCTCCATTACTAGTACCAGCAAGTCCAAGTTATAGATGTTTTTCTTTTAATCTTTAATTATTTAAGCATATTATCTTATATTCTCTGTCTTTTAATTCCAAGGCATTGGACACTCTGAGGACTCTAATTCTGCTCTTTGTGTTATCTGTTGTTTGGTAGTGAATTGTATTCCTGTGTTCATTGTAATTTCAGATTGTAGCCTCATGTCCTATCTCTGGAGGTATCATCTGGTCAGGTTGAGGGCATAATCCCTGCAAGGAAGTTGTGTTCTTGCTCTAGCCAGGTGCTTCAAAGGTATAAGTAACTTGGGATCGTTCTTTATGGCAATTTCAAGATTTTACAAGAAATTTAAATGGCTAGCCCATTTATGGAAGAGTCATAAATTAGTATTGTCAAGAGAGATTTTCTTTTTCTTTCCAGATCCTAGGTTATGATGGTGATGTCTCCTTGATATCTACCCTTGCAAGTGGGAAGCTTTTCTTTCCGTATCTCCCTTACGGGACTTGAAACTAGGTTCTCAGTTGGAATCCCCAAATGTGTAGGTTTTATCTACTTTCCCTGCATGACTGTTAAAACCTAAGCCCCTGCTGACAAAACTGGTAGGTTTTTTCCAACCCGCGTTCCTGAAAGCCACAGCCTACACTCCCACTTACCTTTCTAGCTACAGTTCTCACTTTGTTTTCATAACCTACATGTAAATAAGGCATTTTATATCTTATCAAACAAGACTAAGTGTGTGGCAGCTAAAGGATTTTTCAGGGAAATTTTTAGAGCATATGTCTACAAATAGACTTGCATTTACATTTTAAAACTTTTTAAAATTGAAAACAATGTACATACACACACACACACACACACACACATATATACATATTTCACTGTAGAAAATTTGAAAAAATAAAAGCAAAAGAGGTGTTAATTTCTTCTAACTAGCTCAGCTATTTAACAGAGTTATTAGGTACCCCAGATTCTTCCTCCCCTTCTTGCCATTGTCTGTTGGCTTTTCACTCATGTGTATTGCCTCCTACTAGTTGCAAAATGGTTGTTGCATCTCCAGGCATTTCATACATATTCTAGACAGCAATAAGAGAAAAGAGAAAAGAACCATCCTAACTGCACCTGCCTTTTTTTTTTAAATACAGAAAAATCTTTCCCAGGACCTCAGCACATTAGTTCACTTTTAGCATCAAGGTAGGCTGAGATTGGTTATGTACTATTTCACTTTCGACAGTATTTAGGTTCTCAAACCTTAGTATACATCAGAATCATGTCAAGTGCTTATTAAAACACTGATTGCTGGACCCACTCTCAGAGTTCTGATTAGGCAGGTTTGGAGAGGGGTCTGACAGTTTGCATTTCTAACGAGTATTCCAAAAAAGCTGCTGTGCTGGTCCCAGGCCCAGACTTAGATAACCCCTGCTCTACACCAAAGGAAGGCAAATGTGAAGGAGTTTGGAAATGGTTTTTGGGTGAGCTGACTTAGAGTTACTGGCCCAAACATGTACCTTCTATTGTTGGACCAGAAAGTCCATCTACATAAATCCCAAAAGAATCAGAGGAGGTGAAGTCAGGGGAGAGTGTCGCATAATGAACAAAGGTATCAGGGCAAGTGAAAGCTCAGCATAGAGCAGAGGAGGACAGAGTACAAAGTGTGAGGGGGGAAGAGATGAGAGAGTAGTAGAGGATCCACAAGCAGGGAACTTGGGGGCTACATACACGCCCCACGGCATACAGAGCAACAACCATTTTGGGGTTTTATAATGTGCTCAGGCTCTAAAGAAAATATGAATATTCTGAGGAAAGGGTTATCTTTTAAAAATTAAGTGAAACTTACAGAGCCAAAAAATAGAATTCCTGAAATAAAAAATTCACTGAAGAGGCTTAGCATCAGATTTGACACTGCAAGAAAAACAAAAATTAATAAACTTCAATAGAAACCATTTAGACTAAAGGATGAGGAAGTAAGGGGAAGCTGAAGAAAAATTAATAGAGCCTAGACAAATGTGAGGCAATATCAAAAGTTCTTAAAATATGCAGTAGAGTCTCAGTATGAGTCGGACAGGAAAAATATTTGAAGAAATTATGGTCAAAAACTTGCCAAATTTGATTTATAAAATGTAAATTATAGGAACACAAATAACCTAAAGCAGGATAAACACACACACACACACACACACACACACACACACACACACACACACGCTACACTGGGCACGTCACAACCAAATCTCTGAAAACCAGTGACAGAAAATACAAATTACAGCAGGTTTTAAAAAAACTGACAAACTGATTCTAAAATTTATATGAAAGGTAAAGAATTCAAGATAGCAAAAGCATTTTGAAAAAGAATAAAGTTGGAGGACTTACATTCCTCTTTCAAGGATGATTTCCAAGCTATAAGAAGAAAGACATTGTAGTGCTGGCCTAAGAACACACATGTAGATCAATGGAACTGAATAGAATCCAGAAACAAACTCACACATATTTGTTCAATTAATTTTCAACATGGTACAAGGTAGTTCAATTGAGAAAGAATAGTCTTTAAAAAAAAACAGTGCTGAAATAGTGGATATCCACATGGAAAGAAAAAGTGAAGCTCTGTACATATCTGACAATCGATTAGCTATTGAAATTAACTTGAAATGATCTTAAAGCTAAAATATAAAGGTAAGATTATAGAACTCCTGGAAGAAACCATAAGAGAAAATCATCACCTCTTAGGTTAGGTAACGATTCCTTAGTAAAGAAACTAACTTCACAGACTATTAACAAAAATGTTGGTAAATTGGTCTGCACCAATATTAACAGTATCTGTGTACAAAGACATCGCTAAAAAGATGAAATTCTAGAGGATATAGAAAGTGCTATACTCAGGTTGGAGAACTGCTTGTCAGTTTTGTATAAAATTAAGCATATGCCTACCATATAACCCAGCAATTCCACTCCTAGGCATTTACCCAAAACAAATGACATTGTTTGTCCCCCAAAAATACATGTATACACATATTCAGAGCAGCTTTATTCATAACAGCCCAACACTGGAAGCACCCAAATGTCCATCAGGGGTAAATACATAAAGAAATCCAGATATAGATGCACTCAGTAATAAAAGAACAAGCTATTGGCACATGCAACAACGTGTGAATGACTCACAAACAATGAATCACTGGTATCAAAAAATATACCAAGCACAAGACACTACTTACTGTTTGATTCCATTTATATGAATTTTTAAATCTGGCAAAACTATTCTGGAATGATAAAAATCGTCTCAGTTGCTACTTGGGGCTGATGTTTGGGAACGCAAGGGAGCTTTGTGGGGTGATGGAAGTGTTTCAGATCTTGATCACGGTGGTGGTTACGTGGGTGTAAGCATTTGTTAAAACCCATCACGTTGTACATTTTAAATAAGTGCATTTTATTGTATTTAAATTATACCTCAGTAAAGTTTATTTACAATGGAAAACATAAAAATATTTGACCTAACAATCTGACATACTCATAGTACAATAGGTACAGTATAATCCACATTACATAAAAAGGAAAACGTCTGTATATCTGCGTGTATGTGTGTATGTATCCCCACACAAAAGTTTGGCAGAGAATAAAAAAGGAAATGAAAATTTCTTCTTCAGATAATTTTTCATCAAATGTAAATTTATACATCATTTGTATAAATAAAAAAATAAAGCTAGCAATTTGAAACTCTACCAAGAATGAACAATTTAGAAAAGTATGAGAATTTAAAAATCTGATCACCAATCAGATTCTAGCTCCTTGACCCCAATACAAAGAAACATATATGCCCATCATTCCAAAAATTCTACTTATGGGAATTTTTTTATAGATATTTTTGAAGAAAGCTGGTAAAGTCTCATTTAAGATAATGGTAATATTTTGCAGCTAAAAGTAGGGTAAATGGAAATGATCATTGTTGGAGAATAAGTTAAATAAAATATGGTTCATCTATATACACAGAGTTTTAAAGAAAAAATGGAAAGGAAAAGAAAGGAAAGACGGAAGGAAAGGGAAGGCGGGAAGGAGGGAGGAATTGCTAACAGGAAAGATGTGAAAGATAAAATTGGCAAATGTGTATCAAATTACTGAGTTTCAGAGAAAAACACTGAAAATCATAATACCAATATTGGATTTATGAAAAACTTCTTTGAAAATCAGTTATTTCCTAAAGAGAAACACAAATGATTACAAAATGTAATGGTCCCCATAACACTAAAGTAAAATTAGTATTATCACGTGACTGAGAGTATAAGGATAACAAAAAAAATTCTCTTCTGCAAGCTATGATCCTTTTTGAAGAAAAATCAACAGCATCAAGAAAGATGGGTAAAATTAGCTAAGTAATGAACTATAGTCAAGCAACTTTTATTACAATAGATGAAACCATCCTTTTTGATAATGAAGTTTTTATTGTTCCTAAGGTAAAATTCATGTGGAATGCAAAAATATTAGTGGATATGTTACATTCAAAATTATATACAATGTATACAAAGAGATCACTTATGTTTGAAAGCCTTAAAAATTAATTCTTGGCAAAAGTCCATTTCCCAGTGGCATACATTGGATGGAACCCAGGCTATGGTTGACAGGCAATTTATGTATATGACCAACTTAAAAAAAGTAGCAACAGATGTTTTAGCAATTTATTGATTTATGCACAGCAACAATTCGTCTTCAAGAATCATTGTGAGGGAGTCCACAAAATAATGAATGTTATTATTAGTCTTATTAATGAAATTAAGAATGATTCCATGAATAAGATTATTTTATAAATGATTTAGATACTGAGGAAAGATTTAAATGTTATACTCTGCCTATGGGTCTCTCCAAAAAAAAATAATCGTTTAAGAACTTTTGCAATAAATTTAATATTACTATGGTTTTTTATGCAATTGGTTAAATTTTTAAAATCAAATTTGTAATATTATGAAATAATGTGATGTATATAAGACATATTGACAAGTAAAATGACTTTTTATGTTAAATTTATTGGGGTGATATTGGTTAATAAAATCATATAGGTTTCAAGTATAAAATTTTATAATACATCATCTATAGATTGCATTGTGTGTTCACCATCCAAAGTTAAATTTACTTTTGTCACCATAGAGTTGATCCCCTTTACAAATCTCCACTCTTCCTGCCTTCCCCTCTGGTAACCACTAAACTGTTTTCTGTGTCTGAGTTTTTGCTCATTTGTTTGTCTTGTTTGTTTGTTGCTTTCAGTTTTATATCTCACATATGAGGGAAATCATATGTTTCTCAACTTTTTCTGTCTAACTTCTTTCACTTAGCATGAGAATGTCAGGATCCATCCAGGTTGTCACAAACTTCATCTTTTCTTATGGCTGAGAAATATTCCAATATTGGTCTTTTCGTATTGGTTTTTATGTATATATGTATATGTGTACCACAACTTCTTTATTCAATCATCTATCAAAGGACACTTTGGTTGTTTCCAGGTCTTGGCCACTGTAAATAAAGCTACAATGAACATCAGAGCACATATATCTTTTGGATAAATGTTTTCAGATTTTTGGGGTAGATACCCAGAAGAGGGATTGCTCGGTTGTATGGTAATTCTTAATTTTTTGAGGAACCTCTGTACAGTTTTTCATAGTGGCTGTACCAATTTACATTCCCACCAACAGTGTATGAGGGTTCCTTTACTCCACAACCTTTCTAACATTTGTTATTACTTGTCTTGTTGATGATAGCAATTCTAACAGGTATGAAGTGTTATCTAAAAATCGTTTTGATTTGCATTTCCCTAATAGCTGGTGAAGGTGACTATTTTTTCATACATCTGTTGGCCATTTGTGTGTCTTTTTGGGAGAAGTGTCTGTTCAGGTCTTCTGCCCATTTTTTAACCTGATTATTTTGTTGTTGTTGAGTTGTATGTGTTCTTTATATATTTTGGGTATTAGTCATTTATTAGAGGTGTTGTTTGAAAATATCATCTCCTTTTTGGTTGGTTGCCTTCCTTTGTTTTGTTGATGGTTTCTTTTGCCATTCAGATGTTGTTGTTTTTATTTGACTCTATATACTAGAGTCCCATTCATTTATTTTTGCTTTTACTTCCCTTGCCTTTGAGGTCAAATTCATAAAATCCTCTCTAAGACTAAGGTCCATAAGTTTTGTACCTATTTTTCTTCTATTCAATTCACTGATTTAGGTCTTATTTTTAGGTCTTTGATCCATTTTGAGTTAATTTTGGTGTATGATGACAGCAGTCTAGTTTCTATCTTTTGTTGCACGTGGCTTTTTAATTTTCCATGATCATGGACTGGAAGAATAGACATAATTAAAAATAGCCATATTACCCAAAGCAACATACAGATTTAATGCAATTCTCATTGAAATATCAATGGCATTTTTTAAAGAAATAGGATTTAAAAACTCATCAGATTTCTATGGAATCACGAAAGACCCAGAATAGCCAAAGCAATCCTGAGAAAAATGAACAAGGCCCGAGGTATCACACTCTCTGACTTTAAATGACATTCTTCCTAAGCTACAGGAGAAATAAGATTTACTTCATTATTTTTAAGATAATTATCAATGGCTTTATCAGAAATTTTATATTGTATATATATATATATATATACTAGAACCACTCTGAGAATTTACTCAGTTTCTATGTGTTCAGCAGTATGCAAAAATAGAAATACACTAATCATATGGATTTACACTGCAGTATCAGATTAAACAATTAGTGTTTTAGAAGTAGATGTGGAACATGTTAGCACTATTTGTGGGAGAGTTCATTGAGCTGAAAAATGACTGCAGCCAACCATGAAATAATTCATTTACAGAAGTTTTAAAATATAGTTAATCTTTTATGCTGATTTCTATTTTTCTTTTTTTAAAGGAATTTTTTTTTAAATTGGGGAATATTGGGGAACGGAGTGTTTCTCCAGGGCCCATCAGCTCCAAGTCATTGTCCTTCAGTATAGCTGTGGAGGGCACAGCTCAGCACCAAGTCTAGTTGCCGTTTTCAATCTTTAGTTGCACGGGGCGCAGCCCACCATTCCATGTGGGAGTTGAACCAGCAACCTTGTTGTTGAGATCTCGTGCTCTAACCAACTGAGCCATCCAGCTGCCCCTCCGGAAGCCCAGTGGCATCTCATTGTCTTCAATCCAGTTGCAGAGTGCATAGCCCCCTGGCCCATGTGGGAATCGAACCAACAACCCTGTAACTCAGAGCTCACACTCTAACCAACTGAGCCATTCGGTCGCCCCCATGTTGATTTCTTTGGAAAGAAATTAAATGAATTGTTGTAGCATGTACCTGCCCAATTGTACATTTTTTAGCAAACTACTCATTCTCTCTACGCTCAGTCTTTTCATGTAAAAAATGGAAATTATAATAATATAATTTAGAAGTACTTTTTAAAAATTAAATAATACCTGTTAGCACTTGGAACAGTTTCCAGCACATGTGAATGCTCAACAATGTAATCTCGTCTTATAAATATGTTATAAAATACTTTAACTGATAGAATTATAAGGGGACAGTAAGGACAACTATCATTGATTCCTGCCCTCCCTTTCTGGGAGGTTTAAAGTGAAATGCTTATCCAATCTAATATTACTATCTCTGCCACACCAATCCATCAACTTGTCTAAGAATGACAACCAGTCCAAGAATTCTGTGAATTCCTCTGAGGAGTATACTCTGTCTCTCTTTCTAAAACTTTGTGGGCTTTTAGTCACATGACTGAAAACACACATTCTGGTGATTCTTTTTTTGACCTTGACAGCCAGTTCGTTTTTCATAGGAATGCGTTACCGTGTGTGTACCTTGAACTCCCTCTCTCCTCACTTCAAGTTTCTAAATTCCACGTGGCAGAATTCAGCCACATCCCTCTCTCTCCCTATAAGAAAATAAATACAGACACCAAATTTATAATCACAAAGGTTAATGACTTTATTTTGGTGGAGCCTACTTTAGAAGAAATTTCCATTAAACACATAGCCTCTCATTCTTAATGCTTCTCAGACATTGTTAACTTCAGAGTCACAGAGCACCTGAGTTCTGCCATTCCACAAGGAGCAGTAAAAGATGACATTTTAGCAGACAGAAAGGGGAGTATCCGCTTTCAGCTCTTCCGTGTGTGTTCTGCGGCTGTTAATACTTGCTTTGAATCCTGGACAATTTGGATTCTTTATTATGAAGTAAGTTTAGACTCAATTTGCATCAATACAAATATTACAGGCGATTTCTTTCAGGTATTCTTTAAAAGAAACATTCAGTGGGGAATATAAACTAAGCACCTGAAAGGAAGAATAATTAGCATAGAATTCTAATTTTGACTGTGTTCATTACTTAGTAGGCAACATGTAAAAAGTCTCTTAAATGTCTACAATAAATATGTAGTACTTTTGTAATTTCAAATAAACTCAGTACTTGTTATTGTTTCAGTTAATGTGAGTTATAGCTTCATGCTCTAGAGAGCTGCTCACTCAGATGCTCAGCAATCTTATCTACCTGTAAGACTTCAATTATCATCAATATAGTTGAGAATTCTTAAGGCAATGGTCCAGTCGAAACTACTCTCCTGACTTCCAAAACTACATATCCAATAATCTCTTGGAGATCTCCACTTTTAAGTCCTACAGACAACTAAAACTCAACATGCACAAAACTGAATTCATCAATAGGAACCAGTTTAGAATCCCATGTTAAAATGTCCTGGCTTCAAACTACATATCAACTGCAGCAGAATTCATATCTAAATGCTGAAAACAAATACTCAAGCTGGCCAAATATGGAACAATTTGAGCATCAAAATAAGTAAAGATGGTAATAAATTATAAACCATTGAAAAATAGGAATCCACAAGTTCTTAGTTACAATAAGCAGATAAGTAAGTGAAACACATAGGGGGAAAAGGAGGGTTCTTAGAGTACAATGCCAACTGATAAATGTGGAGAAAGTGCTCAAGTTGGAAAATCATTTTGTAACTGACATAGTAATGATTGGTTCATGTTAGATTCATCAATGAATGATAAATTATTGTGGGCTGAGGGGTGGGGTAAGAGGAGAGAGATTTTAAAGAAGAACATATGTTTATTTGTATGTCTGGAATGTCTCTTCAAAAAGCACTTATAGGTTACAGAAGGAAAAAAGTAACTATCTTTTGGGAAAACAAGACAATCCCTTGATGATGTGATCAATTTTAACAATCCATGAGAGGTAGGTAGAAATCATATGCCTCGGAATGTAATACGCTGAGAAGGACACACATCACTTATATAATGTTATCACCTAGGACGCATAACCTGAATCTAATCAGGACAAAATGTCAGACAATTTCAAATGGAAAATATTCTTTTATGAAAAGGAAAAGGTGATATTCTTTTTTATAAAAAATGGAAGACAGTCTGAGGAACTATAAAAGGAACTTAAAGAGACATATAATCAAATGCAATAGATGATCCTGAAATGGATCCAGTTCTAGAGGGAAAAAAATGTTATAAAAGACATTAGTGGATCAATCAACAAAGTTGGAATATGGATACTACATTAAAGTGCTGTATCAATGTAAAATACCTAATGTGGAAAATTGAAGTGTAACTATGTAAAGGAATGTCCCTAATTAATGTTCTCAAAAATATATATGCTGAAGTATTTAGAGATAAAAATGTATAATGTGAACAATACCCTTAAGTGGTTCAGGGATACCTCTATCTGTCTATTTGTCTATCTATCTATCGTCTATCTATCATCTATTTATCTATGTACATCTGTGTACAGAGAGAGAAAGAGAGAGAATAAAACATCTAAAAGCTTCTTTGTATCGTTTTTGCAACTTTTCATTAAGCATGAAATTATTTTGGAATAAAAAGTTTCATTTACAAAAAGAAAATTAATTTATTCTCTTTCCTCCTAACTTTTTTCTCCACATTTATGTGAGTTACATCACCAAACACTGGTTGCCCACACAGAAATAATGATGTTATCTTTAAATCCTCCTTCTCTTTCATGTCCCTGCTTTACTCAACCACATGTCATGGTGATTCTACTGCATAGTTATTTTTTTGAATTTGTGCATCTTTTTCCCTCTCACTGCCTTTATAAAGATGAAAGCAAATTTTCCCAGCTCAAGTAAGATAATTCTTGAGGATGATCATTTTGTTTGGACTACTACAGGATGATTATGATCCTGACCCATGACCCCTATAATTCCTTCTCTACCGTGCAAGCAACAGTCTAAAGTGAAATTCTAAAGTGCAATTCTGATTGTTTAAAATCCTTCCCATTGCCCTAAGGATAAAGTCCACCTTTTTAACATGGTTTATGTGACTCAACACTTACTTCCCCTACATTTGCAGCCCTTCCTTCTTCATGTCCTGATCCACTATAATAAATATTAATTTCTGGAAATAGATATCAGCTTTCTGTCCTCTGGGCCTCTGCCCATGCAGTTTGCTCTGGAACACTCTGCACGCCTCTTTGCCTTGCCATATCCTACTCATCTGTTAGTTCTCAGCTTAAACATAACTTCCTTCAGGATATCTTTCCATCCCACCCCTAAAAATGTGAGGTGCCTCTGCTTTGTCTTCCCTCTTCCCTAAGTACTTCCCCTCTCTTTGCACTTAACACATATTATCACAACTGTTTGCTCAATTGTATGTTGTCCTGTTTCCTTGACCATCATTACATTCTGAAATCAAGTTATAACCTATCACTAAAAAGACTATTTTCTGTAATAAATGAATGACTGAGAATATGTTAGGTTTATTTTTTTCAGTAAAACAATTAACAAATGAAGGTGTTTGTCCTTATGAAATCCATATACTGGGGAATTAATTGAACAGTAAAAATAACATATTCGGTGATACAAGAAGAAAAGTTAATAACTTACATAAAGCATGGAGTGCTTTTTTGTGTGTGTTCGTTACATTAATTGTGTAAGCCATTCTGTGTCTAATGCAATTCTCCACATGGACTAAAACAAATACTTAAGTCTTATATTCTCCTCAAGAGTTATTATTCTGGGGTTGTTATTGGAAGCAGTGGGACTGGCGTCAGTACCTTAGATGGTGGTGGTCAGTGCAGTAGTGCTGAGAGTGCTTCTGATATAATGATGGTGGTGGTGGTGATGTGGAAGTAATGGTGGTTGTGGGGATGGAGTGCTAGTGAAAAAGGACGGAAGTGATGATGACGATGATGAAAACAATTTGGGTAATATGGTGACTAGGAAAGACAGGCTGGTTTGGATGTCAGATTAGGATACCATACCAATTAAGCCACTTATCATCTTGGAGAAGGTATTTAAAATTCTGATTATGTATAAAATAGGGGTAATACTGGTTACTGTACAGTTGAAGTGAATATTAAGTGAGATTATTTTAATACTTAATTCGTTAGGCACATAGTAACTATTTAAGAAATGGCTAGCTTGTTGTGATTTTATTTTTATATAATTCCTGCTTATTAATTCTTTATTCTTATTAATTCTTATTAATTCTTCATTATTACTTCAGCCTTCATCAAGCCTCAATCATCTAGTAATTTAAATTCTTAGCTCAGTTTAAATCTTTCTTGAGCCAAATATGCCATAGCTCTTTTCAATATATAATAATCATTGTTTTCAGGAGACTTCACTTTTATACACACCTATCATACAAGAAGCAGTGTACTTCTTTTTATTCATTCTTAATGACTAAGAAAACAGCTTGACTTAAATTTATTTAGCAATACACATACACACACACACATTCATTTGTCTACTTATCTAGAATGTCAGAAAATAGCACAACTATTTTCAAAAATTTAAATGCACTCAACTACTCCAACCAACTCATATCAACTATACAAGATTTCATGTATTAGAAAAGACAGCGTCCAGAAAACCTTGATGCTTATATTTGGCAAAAATAGATGTTTTCCTTAAATTTCCATTCTCTACTTGCTCCACAACAATAGAATTTTTAACTAGTTATGTGGTTATCCATGTAATGACTACTATCCCCAGCTTCTCTTGAAGAGAGGTGTGGCCATGTAAGTTATAGCAGTGGTGACGTACACATTTTCTACTAAGGCCTTTGCAGGAATGAGATGTGGCCTCCCTTTGTTCTCTCTCCTCCCCTGGCTGTAATGCAGACATAGGTGGAAGCTGAAGCAGTCATCCTGAACCACAAAACAAATGCTATATATTTCACATTGCAGGATAACAACATAGAATGAGCTTGGGCCCCTCCCCTAATGACTTGGTTGAAGAGAGCTTCCACACAGATCAGACTTTTATGTGATAGATTAATGAACTTCTATCTTGTGTAAGCTAATGCTAACTTGAGGTCTTCGTAACATCAGCTGAATTTTAGTCTAACAAATGTAGCCTTCGACCATTATTATTCAAAAGGGCAAGAACCTTCTCCTAGCTGCAAAATGAGGACTCTTGGAGAAATACATTGATTGGCCTACCTTGGGTCACATCCCTACCTTTGAATCATTCAACATTAGCAAGAGTGTAGAATATTATTTACATCATACACCTATTCTTGTGAACCAGGACTGTGATATTAGTTGAGTGGTCTGAAAGAATGTGATATTAGGATTGGCAGTTCCAACAGAATCCTATTGGATGGGAAAGCATCCATTTCTGAAAAGAAGAATAGTGCTGAATAGTCAGAAATCATAATCCCGAGAGATCACAAAACATAAGCAAGAAACATTAGAGTATATTTTCCTATATTTGAATACACATGAGGAGAAATAACAACAAACAAATAAAGCTTTTTCTGATTAGGAAAAGTATCTACCATCCAAATGAGTCTTACAAAATCAAGAATAAAAACAAGTCTTAAAGTATAGAACATCTCAAGATAACGGATCTGATTAAAGGCTGTCCTATCCTCTGGAATTGTCCTTCTCGTTATCTTGGAGGCTTGGTAACAGCAAGGCAAGGCTTCTAATCAGTGTTTTATCAATCTGTTCTTTGACTTTAATTCCCTTCCAAACAGCTGGTCCTGTTTTAGCAGGAGATATTAAAGATCATGGACTTTGAATTGAAGATGAAGATTCTAAATCCTCTCAACTCCAACTTTTATCCTCTTGATGATTACAAGTCTAAGTACCTTGTACACAGATGAAGGGCTTTACGGCCAGCACACATAAACGTACCTAGAATGCCGATGACTTTCATGTACTCTTTCACAGACAGCCCAGTTGATATAATGCCATTAAAGACCTACCCTAAAACCACATGCTGGACTTGGCATAAAAGGAATATTTTTCATACTCCTTATTTGTGCACTTAGCTCCAGTTCTGCATCTTACTTCTTTCTGTTACTTCCCTATGATGGACCTCCAATCGATTTATCATTATCTGTCCACTTTTCCTTGCTATTGGGACTCATAAATCCATCTCTCCTGCATACTCTTAAAATGGACTTCTTTTGTTTTTCAGTGGCATGTTTATGGTCCACATAAGGTAAAACCTTTTGGGGTTCAAATTATCTCTCAGATCTCTCTATAAGTAAACTGCTTCTGCAAGAGCCTCCCCACATCAAGTCACCCATTACCATTTTGTCTTGTGGCTATGGCCCATTTACACCTGCATATTAAAGAATAGTGTTGAGTCAAATCTGTCATTTGAAACTTATTCGGTTTCTGATTTATTCATCCAATTGTACCCCTCCAAAAAATTATAACTGTTGTCTTTCAAGGACATTTAATGACTAAGAAGCTTTTCAATCTTTTAGCTAAACTTCTCAAAAGTCTACTGAAGAACAGGAAATGACTGCTTAGCCAACAGTAAATGAAATTGAATAGGAAAAAGTTTGAAATTGGTTCCACACTTTGAACCCACATATTCTGAGTGAGTTCTATACTTGGAAAAACAGTCTCCAAATTCTATTTATCACATATTGTTTGTCTAGACAGTACCAGATAAAGGATACAAGATAACATGTTCATTTTCATTCTTTCCTCTCTTAAGCTCTTTACTCAGAAAAAGGCTAATTGTCTTTCTGCAAGTAAGCTTAGGCAGTATCATCCTCCAGAGATTTCCAGCATTTCCTTAAGCTCAGGAGCTGGAAGTCACTTGATTTTGATATGCTTCCCTTTAGCAATTAAGACCAGAAAACAAATTATATTTGTAAGAGGAGTCCATGATGATTCCTTTTGTATTATATCATAATAATTGTGACTAGTTAAAAAAATATGTGGTGGAGCACCTATTTCAAATCTGGCAATAAAAACATCTCTTAATTCCTGAAATGTGACTGCCTTTTATAATGAAGAAAAGGACCTTTGTCAGACACTGAAAACAATGCAAGCCCATTGCTAAAAGGAAAGAAATCAAGCAAAGATTTAAGGACAAATTTCTAACTTCAGATTGATACTTACTGTTTTCTAAATACAAGGCTAACTAGAATTAGAATTAACATTGTTAATTTTAATTTTATCTTTAATTTTCATTTTAAATATTTTAATTTTCCATCATTTTAAAACATATAGGTGTGCCTTAACTATAATATTTTATGTAATTGTAAAATTGGAGGTCACAATAAACACCACTTGGTTCTTCCAGTTAGATTTGTTCATTTGTTTGTTAACTTGACAGAATTAAAATTTTAGATGTCTACATATCCAAAGATAAGCTCAATATTGAGCAACATATAGAAATTTGAGATTAGATGGATGGCCAGTCTAGTCTCAGAAATTTAGTAGGAAAATGAGAAGTAATCATAACCCAGAAAATAATTTTCTAATCACTTAATGTTCACTACAACAATTCAAATATACAGAATTAGAATGAGATTTGTTGTGCATAGTAATGAAAGTTAGACTTTTAGCCTAATTTATAAATTCAACTGTACAAGTTGTCAGTAACCAGAAAATCAAGACTCTGAAATTTTATTTCTTCAAACATTATCTCTCCCCCACCTACTTGCCTTACTCTCCACTCCAGGAAAATGAAAAATCCAACAAACACAAAATCAATAGTGAATTGTATAGCACCAAAGAGGATAGAAAGTTTACCATTATCATGAATAGAAATTGTGGAGTTTTTCCTAAGGTAGCATAGGGAAAAAAAGTATTTTTAAAAGACCAGAGAATGTTTACAACTTTTTCCATTAGTGTGAGAAGTAGGAGTTTGTAGAAAGAACTAGAAGGGCTGAAGTTCTTTTAACAATTTGAATGCAGAACAAGAGAGTCAGATGGAGGGTCAACATAGAAGTAATAGCCTCCTATAAGGTAGAGTTTTGCCCAAATTGTCTTGAGCTCTGGATTTCTGCATTTCTAGATAGAGACAGTATGTAAAATCCATTGTAGTTATCTATACATGGAATAAAAGGCTGTTCGTTTATCGTGGCTTATCAAAATAGGATTAGGAAATGTAATACTTAACAACACAAGTGATCCAAAACAGACCCCTTTCACATAATTCAGTATCTATCAAAAATAGCCAGACTTTACTCTCCTACCCATGGCTTATGATTAGCACTAGATTTTAAGGAAAGTTTTAAAATACCATAGATATAAGAATATTCATCAAATTGAAATGTATCCCAATATACTCCGTGCTTAATATTCATAGTTATCAGATATTTCATCACTATGACACTGTTGATAAAAAACTGTGCTGGCTAATACTGTGCATGTTTCAGAGGACTGATAAATTTTCTAAACCTACTTATAAGGTTGACAAAAGGACCCCTAGACTGTCATACTATAAATATCTCTCTAAATAACTACATAGTACAAGAAATTTTAAAACCTCATTCTACTCTCCTAAGAGATAAGTCATTTAGGGAAAAGTTTGGGGTTTTTCCTTTTTTTTTTTTTTTAAACTGGCTCTAGCAGCTCAGGTAGGCTCATACTACTAACCAGTAATAAATAAAAGTCATAACTTTGCCCTAAACCCTCAAGATGTAATGAGCTTCAAGATGTAATGTTGTATACAATTAATATTTTAATTTGTAGACATAGAACTTGCTTTGACTTCATAGAAAATAAGAACTATTTGTGAATGCTATACTTTACCACATAGATGGGGTGTTTGGGAGATGATAAGCTCATGAAGGTCATGAATGGAAATAGTACACTTTAAAAAGACACCTAAGAGATCTCCCTCACACCTTCTACCATGTGAAGTGGCAGACAGAAGATGGCTATCTATGAACCAGGAAACAGACTCTCACCAAACACCAGATCTGCCAGTGCCTTGGTCTTGGACCTCCCAGAACTGTGAGAATTAAATTTCTGTTGTTTATAAGCCACACAGTCTATGGTATTCTAACAGGTTGACATGATTATGATAAATAATTTACAAAGGAAGCAAAAGTTAACATCATATTTTATACTTTACTTCCCTAAGATCAGAAACAAATCAAAAATGCCCTCTCACCGTGTCTATTCAACATCATACTGGAAAGTCCTATCTAATGCAATAAGACAAGGGACAAAAAAGGTACTCAAGATGGGAAAGAAGAAATAGAATTGTTTGTGTTCACAGATGACATGATCATCTATGTAGAAAATCCCAAAGAGTGGAGCAGGGGGTGGAGAGGAACCTCAATTTAGCAAGGTTTTAGGACCCAGGAGTCAATTGCTTTCCTATATGTCAGCAAATAAGAATTTGAATTTTAAAAAAATACCATTTACAATAGCACCCAAAAAAAAACAAAATAAAAAATGAAATACTTAAGCATACACTTAACAATAAATGGACAGGTTCTATATAACAAAAACTACAAAACTCTAATGAAAGAAATTCTAAGTAAACAGAGAGATATTCTATGTTCATGGATTAGAAGAACCAATATTGTTAAGATGTCGATTCTTCCCAATTTGATCTATAGATTTATCATGATCCCAATCAAAATCTCAGCAAGCTATTTTGCATATATTGACAAACTGATTGTAAAGTCTGTATGGAAAGACTAAAGACCAAAAATATTCAATACAATACTGAAGTACAAAATTGGAGAACTGACAAAACCCGACTTCAAGATTTATTATACAGTTGCTGTAATCAAGACACAGTGGTATTGGTAAAGAGGAGATATGGAGCAGAATTTTATTCTGTGGCAGAATAAAAGCTACAGAAATAGACCCTCACAAATATAGTCAACTGATCATTAACAAAAGAGCAAAGACAAATCAATGGAAAGAGGATAACAGTTTCAACAAATGATGATAGAAAAATTGGATATCCACATGCAAAAAAGTAACAGACTAAGAATTTAACAGATTTTTCACTTTTAATAAAAATTAACTCAGAACATATCATGTACCTAAATGTGACATGCAATATTATAAAACTCCTAGAGGAAACATAGGAGAAAATCTAGGTGACCTTGGGTTTGGTGAAGAGATTTTACATACAGTATCAAAAGCATTATATATGAAACAAAACAAAAAAATTGATATGCTGGACTTTATTAAAATTAAAAAGTCTCTCTGTGAAGACACTGTTAAAAAAATAAGCCACAGACTGAGAAAAATAAACCTTTACAAAACACATAAAAAGGACTTTTATCCAAAATATATAAAGAATTCTTCAAACTCAACAATTAGAAAACAAATAACCAAATTAAAAAATGAATAAGAGATCTGAACAGACACCACCAAAGAAGATAGACAGATGGCAAATAAACATAGGAAAAGACAATATCATTTGTCATTAAGTAATTGCAAATTGGAACAATGAGATATCAATATGTACCTACTAAAATGGTTAAAATCCATAAAAATGATAATAGCAACAGCTGGTGAAGAGTGAAACAACAGGAACTCTCATTCATTGCTGGTAAGAAAGCATATATATATATATATATATATATATATATATATATATATATATATATATACATATATATGTGTGTGTGTGTCTGTGTGTATATATACATACATATATATATATGTTAGAATACACAGATATATTTCATTGTTCAGTCAGTTGAGAAGACCTAGAAGGAATGACACCCAAATAACAAATACAAGTACCCAGGCTGTCTATTATAATACCAATAAAATGAACCAGGCCTCGCCTCTTTGAAGAAATGGCTGCTTCTAGGACTGGGATAGAGAATATATAACATAAGCTTTGAGCATCTAATAGTGCCAAAAAGTAAGGAAGTGCTAAAAATAACTTTTTACAGACCCTACAGTGATGAAAGTATTACTTTGTCAAAGGGCACAGGAGCCAAATCAAAAGCCCTCAATAGTCAAATCTGCAACAATGTGAGCAATAAAATAGAGCAGTGCTGGATTATAACTCAAAGAATAAATTTCTGAGTCCATCATGATATTCATGAATAATCAAATAAAGAAATACTTCGGGGGTGGGGAGAAGAGAAATCTCCCATGCAGAAGAATTCCAAATAATTTATGTAGGAGCCCCAGTCCCTAAGTATGAGCCATTCATAAGACTTCCTTTCAAAGAGAACAGTATGAAAAGTTGGGAGAGGGCTTGGAAGAAGAGTAATTTTACAGTGGAGAGATCTAAAACTACCTTAACCAAACGGCAAAAGTCAGGATCCACAGTGATATTAATTTTATGGATCTTTCACATGATGTGATAAAAATCACAGATTACTTCTCTGATCTTCCTCCTCAAAACACATAACCTCAGTCTAATTGTGAAAAACATCAGACATATTCCAATTAAGGGACATTCTACAAAATACCTGCCCAGGAGTCCTCAAAACTGCCAAGGTCACTAAAAACAAGGAATGTCTGAAAAACTGTCTCACAAGAGGAACCTAAGGAGACGTGATTAAATGTAATGGCATATCCTGGATGGGATCCCCAAACAGAAAAGGACACTAGGTAAAAACTAAGGATGTCTGAATACAGTATGGACTTTAGTTATAATAATATATCAATATTGGTTCATTAATTGTAACAAGTGTACCATACTAATATAAGATGTCAATGATTGGATGAACTGGCTATAGGGGTGTTTGGGAAATCTCTGAATTGTCTCCCAATTTATCTGTAAATATAAAATTGTTCTATCTAAAATAAATTTTATATAAAAAAGTAAAGAAATTAGTCAGAGGTCCTGGGATTGTACAAAGGAACTAAGACCTTCCAGTAAAGAAGCACTTCACAATGGTAAAAACTATCATTAGCCGGATACAGGTAGTACCAGAAATAAAAATATCTAGGTCAAATGTTTTTAACAAACAATCATGTACCTACACTTGAATATTAAGATAATTGCTCTATTCAAAATATCTGATTTGCTAATAACCTAATAACGGGTTTCAAAATGTTAACATCAAATAAACTTTTAAATATGAATAAAATCCTTAAACTCATAAGAACAGTAGGTTTGTCATTCTACTGTGCTCAGAACTAGTAAGTTAACAAGCACTAGAAATCTGAGATCTAGTTTAATGGTTACAAGCAACAAAGAAAGCACACTTAGAATACTGTTCAGAAGCGCCCCAGATTTACCAAATAAGATCAAGGAAAACAGTCGAAAGCAAGGAGATAGTCAGCTGATAAGCCTGAGTGACATAAAATAGTTTTATGCAGCAGATAGTAATCCCCTATCTTTAAAGAAACAAAAAAAAGGTTAGATTTTAAAAATATTTTGAAGTGAAATATTGAGTGAAATGGATACTTTACAAATAAGACTAAAAAAAGATAATGACACATCTTTGAGAGATAGGTTGAGATAATTGAATGTATATACTTTTTTATTCATTCGAAAACATCTATAATCAACTATAGATCAAATAAATGAAATTCCAATAGCCCTAAGTTTCTCGATGAGTTATTTTTTAAAAACCAATATAAGGTCAATGATGACAAGGCAGATCAGAAGTTACAATTCTGTTCAGTATCATCATCTAATTATAATAAAATCAGCTGATATCATTTTCAAAAGACAAAGAAAAGTAAACAAAGGGAAGCCGATAAAGGTGGAGGCAGGTGCTTTTGTAATTCATTAGCTCTATTTGTGACAGCCTTTGAAGACAGCTATGACAGGCATGATTATGACTTTCCTTTGAGGCCTATGTTCAATGGCAGATTAGTAATCTGATACATTTTCTATATTTATCTCCATAACAGAGATCCATTTTCAAATCAGCCAACACAAAGCAGTTTCTTTTTATGTCATTGCAACACCCAGTGATAGGACAAGTCCATCTGAACAGATTGGCTGGGGACTGCCGTTTACTCAGGAGATAGATACCTTTGTGGGAGTGCTAGGGCACAAAGGAAAGTTTTCCTAAATGGCCAGTTTGTGTTTAGAATGACGTTTCTCAGATTAAACTATTGCTCTTTTAAGGGAAAATGGTGCATTATTCTGTTTTCTGGCATGAGTCAATGGCAAGTAAAAGAAAACAATACTGAGCACAGTTCTTACCTTGTTATATGTGGTGGGAGGAGGTATGGGTGGGTGGGTTGTCTTAAAAGGCATATATGGAAGTTCTAAGTCATACTCTAAGGAAGCACACTCTCCCTTGGAGTAGAGAACATCCAGCTTATTTCTGCGTAGAAAGAGAAAATGGGCTGGAATATGCCAACCATAGAAAGAAGCAAGCCATTTTTACAACACATGGATTCTGCCTTTGCCCAAGGTTTCTTCTTTCCAAGAAAAAATACTACTTTCACATTTTCTATTTTGGAGTTATCAGTCAGAAAATGCTTTATTGAGTACTGCCTGTATGTCACGCTATTTGGGGCATCAGAGCCCAATTTTTGCTCTGTGGAAAGAAGAGCAGAGTTGGAAGAGGCAAACACAGGAATGGGATTCTCCACCCTGCCCACTTGAAATCCCTTTCACATTATCAGGTATAAGGTTTCCTAAGCCAAACAGGGAAACAAAAGCTCAAATCCTTGCTATTAACTTGGGGGTAGAAGCAGGTCAAAAATATTTACTGAGCACCTAAGGCCACTTGACCAGGGCTTAACATATGGGCAGGAACATTTAAAATATTTATTTCTCCTACTTACATTTTCTCATGTCCCATTTCCCTGGAATAGTTTCTTGCCTTAGGTATATTTGCAGGCCATAAAGCAGAAGCTGTCCGAAGTCAATGTTTTCATATCATTTCGAAAAATTTAAATTTATTGAAGAGAACATACCAGGTATGTTCCAGAGACAAGGGGAGTAGACAGGAGAGAGAGATAAAATTCCCAGGTAGTGAGAAAAGGGTTAGGATATCTGGGTCTTAACTAGGACCTGATCCAGATGGTAGGGCCTCAGAAAGAAATGGCTGTGCTGTATACCCTCCTGGGCCAAACTTTAGGGCTCATGGTTCCCAGTCTTCCCAAAGATTCATCCCCATTCCCAAATCAGTTAAGGAGCAATGAAGCTGTCAAAGCTTCAGGGATCACTCAGACCACTATGACCCATAGAACACCCCCAGCTGCATTCTCCTCTGGAAGACCCTGGGTTCAACCTAGATGGGAGAGCTGGATGCAGACAGAGGGGTAAACCCCACTGAAAACTCAAATTGAAGTCCTCTCAGATTGGGGGTCAAATTTCAATTGATTTAAAGGAAATAAAGAAAGGCAGTCATATCTTTTCACAGCTGAATTTGAAGTGACAACTTCATACTTACAACTCACAGCTTGTCTCAATTCCCAAAACAAATCATGCCACAAGCACTGCTATTGCTTTTTATCCCCTGAATAACTACAGCAGTTCTCAATGATTTTCGGTTTGTGTCTCAGGTACACAAAAGTAGTTTAATCGTGACTTAGCTCATGACACACTCTTGACATTGGTCCATATTGGCCATCTTTTATATAATTAGTTTATAAATTTTTTTGTTATTGTAATTATATATTAATAAGCACACAGGAAACTACCACCTTTCAAAATAAAAGCTAGGACCTTGACACGCACCTAATTACCTTCTCCATTCCATCCTTTTCTTCCCCCCATGCAAGGTAACCATCATCTCAAATCCTGTTTCAATAGTCCTTTTTTTATATGGTTTTATCTATCTTTGTATTTTTAAATGTTTATTTTTATTTTATTGTTTTTTATATTATAAAAAGGCTATCATGTTTCATATAAATTTTGGAAACTGAATTTTTATATTTATTATGTTGTTATGTTTCATCTATATTACTGAGTGGCACTGCAATCTATTCATTTGACAGCTATACAATATTCTATTGTGTGACTATACCATCTACCCCTCAATAAAGGGCATTTGGGTTGCCTCCAGGTTTTGCTATTATAAACAATGCTGCTAAGACATTTTTGTGTATATGTCCCCTATTGAACATTGGACTCTGAACCTCTATTTCCCACCACTCCACGCCCCAGCTCATGCTCTGTATTACTTTCTGCAAAGCATTTCTAAGGCAGACAACTTGGCTGGAATTCAGGGGAGTTCCACAGAGCACACAGAGCGGCCATATGGAAAAGCAATATGACTCCATGACAGGAAAGGGAAAAAGTATCAAAATGGAGAGAAAACAATGGAGGCCATAAGCAAAAATAAGTAAGTCGGTCTCCACCCTGAAGAAGTCTATGAGTGTTCAATGACGTGAGCTGTGGGTTTGAGAGAAAAGAAAGTTAACAAGTCTAGCAGGAGTTGATCAGCCATGTGACTGAATGGGATGTGGAACAATCTCAGAGTTTAGGGAGTATGTGTCAGGGTGAGCACAGGTTTGGAGATGCCTGGAGAAAGATTTCTACCAGCAGCCTCTGCAACCTTGGGTCTGTGTGCTCAAACCCATGCACTTGGTAACATGTGGAACAGGCAATATGCTACTTTTTGACACCAACCTCAGAATTATCCTTGATGCATTTTAATCAATTATATTAGTATGGCAAGACTATCCATTCTACACTTTATAGATATTCCCAGGAGAGTGGAGGTGGAAGACAAGAAGTAGAAACCAAATGGGCAACTTTTCATGAATCAAATTACAGAGTGAAATGTATCTAAATAATTACTCTCACAGACATTGCAAACCCAGACCTGAGACTGTCACCTGCAGTAATTTTTTTCAGCCTTCCCAGTGCCTCAGCATTAGCTTCCACCCTGAAGCATAAACCAAAAGACCCTCACAAGGTGGCTCTTGCTCACCTTTCCAGTCTCCTCTCCATCATGTCCTCACAAGGTTCAGTTATCCTAGTTTTAAAAACATAATGTTGCTCACCAAAAGTTGCTGTGATTTATCAAGCCTCCTCTGTTGATGCTGTTTCTACTGTCTGATATGCCCCCCCTTCCACTAACTTCTAAGGGTCTCCAAGAGTCTCTTCAAAGGCCACTTCCTTCTGGTATCATTTGATTTTTCTAAGCCCTCCATTAGCCCATTTGCCTTTCTCCCTCTGTCTTCTTCTCCTCCTCCATCTTCTCATCCCCACCCCCAGGCATTCAAAATGGATGGTCACACTACAAACACACTTCTAGTTTAACCTCTGCCACACTTATTTCTCCTCCCATTGGTTTCTGAGTTCTTTTACAGTGAGGAATATAAATAGCATCTAGTGCGCATTCTATTAAAAGTTAATACAGTAGACATTGTAAACGTCCTACTCTGTTCACCTCAGCCTGTTGGGACATCCATGCCCCAGCTGCTGAGGACGATGTGGGCTAATAGCTGACACCTGTAATCTTCTCAGGACAATTGGCTTTGGTGGACAGGAGCCAACTGCTAGAAGTCACCTGGCAGGAGGTTATGCCAAACTTTTGCTGGGTTAGGCCAATGACCAACTGAAAAGGAGTATAAAAGCTCTATCCCTTCCTTCAGTGGAGAAAATGCTGCCACAAAATATGTTTCGGTGTCTGGTGGATTGGGCCAAGGCTAGATTTGCCCTGAGACCACATCCTTTCTCTACTCTTTCCGCTTCTGTGTCCTGCTTCCCTGATCCCCTTACTGCTTTTGCCAGAAGAGCACACCCTTTATAAAATACATGCACCCAAAGCCCTGCTTTAGGCTCTGCTTCTAGGGAATATTCCTGGAGATGCTTGTTTTTGTTGTTGTTGTTTGTTGTTTTGTTTTGTTTTGTTTTTTAAATTGAATTACATTGGATTAAATAACTTGTCCAAGGGGAGCTGGCAACAGAGTTTAAGTTTCACTATAAAGTCCACGTTTTACCAACATATCCAGTGTCTCTCTCTAATGGTTAGAAAGTTGTGAACAATAACTACATGAAACAGAAAAAATACATACATAACATACATAATATAACTTAATATACATATTAATATATAACTCTGCAGTCTTTACCACCTACTAACAGTAAAGCAAAGGATAATTAATTTACCCCATGAGTCTGTTTCTTCATCAGATAAGTGGGGATAACTACCACATAGGATTGTTAGATGGTTGAAAGATGACAATGTGTAGATTATCTACCATATAATATGTGATCAGTGAATAATTTCCAGTACTCAACACTATGGGATAGAATATCTTGATGACTCAGTGTATAGACAGCAATGCTAAGTAAGATATAAAATGGATAACATCAATTCTCTTCTATTAGGCAGGTATCCACTCAAGGTAAGTTCAGAGGGACCAAATTTGTACCAATTAGAGCCCCTGGTGGTTGATTTGTGAAGGAAATTGGGTTTTACTTTAAGTATATTCCAAAGCTATTTCCTTTTGTCAAAAAAAGGAAAGCAAGTAATACAGGGGAAATGCAGAAACTGTGTTTCATCATCGGTAAAACTGAAAATCTCTAAAACTAAAGTCTAGAATTCTGTTGTTCTAAAGTGAGATTTTTTTGAACATATAAAAAGTAAAAATAAAAGCTCACCGCTTGATTAAATTTACCTAAAATAAACTCTTTCTCCAGACTTGTGCCTTTTGCCCCCCAAACCAGCTTGAGAAGAGAATGTGTTGACAGCCTGCTTGGGAGGCTGGAAAGGCAGGTGGCAAAGCTAGCCATGGACAAAGGAAATGGTTCCAGAAGAAACTTATCCTCACTTCCCACTGTTTGGGGTGCCTGAAATCAGCAGCAATAAAGCTCAAGTGTCAGGAGCAGGAAGGATTTCTTTGCCTTGTGGGAAATGTAGCCTATTTCCAATGACTGGAAATTAATGCTTTTTAAGCTACTATAGCCCACAAATGTTGTCATTTCAGAGAATGAAACAGCCACAGGAAGTGGGCCACACAAAGTACACCTGGAAAAAGAGATGGGTAGAGATTCAAGTCAAAAAAATTGCCTAGAAAAAAGGTCAATTTGATTTAGAGGGCATTTATTCCAATTTTTTGTCTTCCTATTTTTAAGCACTCTTTAACTTTGCATGGCTCAGTGGAGAACAAAGAGAAACAACATGTTTGGTTTATTTTCCCAGGATGTGAAATGCTTTAGCAAACAAAGCTTCCAATGAATTTAATCAGGCGTTTGAGAGATTGCCCATATTGAAACCAAGCATCTCAATATAAATTGGTAAAAATATTTTCAAACACCCTTGATAGTTATCTTCTAAACTAAATATTATGATATACCACCCCAAGCTCTTAGCAAAATCCTAAAATAACTGCAAGAAAAAAAAGTCTTTAACTTCTGTATTTGGGAAGTGTGTTTCCTTTTTTCATTTTGCTTGGTCCTTATATCAGGCATTTTACTAATTTGTATAAATCCAAGATGAGAAATTAGTGTGTACATGTGAGATGGGTCAAATTGTAAATAAAATTGAGTGGATATGGAAAGTATTTAGCTAGATGGAAGACTTACTGTGTGTAAACAAATAGGGAAGATATTTATGAAAATCACATATGTATAGTAAGCTATGAATGCAGAGGTTATCAATTGAAACTTTTTTTGTTTTAAAATATGTCTTGGTCTTGCACGATTTTCTCAAGAAATATTAATTTGTGATCGACTATTTTCATTTTTTCTGTAAAATTAAGCCCCTAGAATCAACAATCACCTAGGGATTCGGTCAGTCATATTATTTTCCCCTAATTTGGATATTAAATATAAACGTTTTTAATGTATCAATAATAAAAACTTCAAACTAGAAGGAATTTAAGAGATCATCTCTTGCTACTCTGTAGTATTTTACAATTGACTTCAGTGAGTTCTCCATAATTAGTGATACTCAAGCAGATTCTGCAGTTTCACGAAGTGTATATGTTGTTGAAAGGATCCAGTTAGCTGTCAGTTATTTCCCTATATGACAAGCATGGGACAAGGTGATTTTAGAGCCTTTTTCCCAGTGCATGAGCTGTTTTGCAGTGTTACTAGCCAGAGGCCATCTCAACCACAGCTTATCCATTTCCACTGACAAGGAATCCACTACCTCAGGGAGACAGACCACTCCAGTTCTAAATAACTCAAATTCCTAAAGTAAAATGTTTTTCCTGACTCGAGTCTTTACTCTGCTTCCTGCCTACTACTTTGCTTTCCTTTTCTCAAGCCTCTCAAAAGGACAGTTTGCTCTTACTGATTCTCCCCGTACTCCCTCAGCCTATGGCCGGTTCCATTTCCTCCTGAAAATGGTGATGATTTTAAGTATGTATGTGTGGGGCTAGTATTTTTAAAATAAAAATTAATGAAAATTTTAAAATATTTTTTAATTTTAATTAAATTTATTGAGTTGACAATGGTGAACAATTCAAAAGTTTTTTTTTGTATAATATTCGCTATTGGCTATGGTATGGGGAAAATACTCATTTCCTACTTCTAAGAGTATATATTGATAGAAAATTAATGGAAGGAAAAATAGGGAGCAAAATAAACTACGACTGCATCTCCTCTTTGACTTAACAATCCCATTTCTTGGAATTTATCCTAGAGGTATACTTACAAATATGTTAAGAAATATGAATTCAAGAATGTTCTTGAAGCATTGGTTGTAATATCAACAATAACAAAAATCACAATAGTACATAAATAGTAACAAAAACAGGAAACAACCTAAATATCCACCATCAGGAAACCAAGTAAATTAGTTATAGAAAACCCATATAACAGTATACATATATACAGTCATTCAAAAGAATGCAATGGTTTCTGCTAACAGAAAAACTATCTACAATACTCATTCTTAAGCAAACAATAAGTGATGCTTAGAATAGTGTATATAGTAAGTTCCCCATTTATGTGTAAATGTATTATAGAAAGGCGTATGTACATAGAGCATGCATACACGCACACTATTTCAGGAAGCACAATCCAGAAATTGTATTAGGTGACAATCTCTATGGAATAGAACCAAGCTAAGAGAGTTGAAGGGTGATCTGAGTTGAGAGCCTCACTTTATTTTTCATCCCTTTGTGCTGTTTTTCTTATTTACCATGCTACATGAACGTTTTCATAAAAAAAAAAAAATTTAAACACCCTTTATTTTTAAGCTTTTGCCCACACACAGTATGTAAAGTCTTTCTGCAGCTTAGCCTGTTGATTTGACATTTCACATTCCCTTACCTGAAAGAAGTATGTACTCTTCAGATGTGAACATTCCAGAAGCCTTTTTCCCTTTACAGATCATTTGTTAAAATGTTGAACAAAAGTCATATCAGCTCTGATCCCTGAGAACCTCACTGTTTACTTTTTCCAATGAAAAAATGTCCATTTATCACTACACTTTATTTCCTATTTCAAAGCCAATTTCCTATTCATGACAAAACATTTTCCCCAGATCCATAGTTACACAATTTTTTTCCAATGGCTTTTGATGCAGAACTTTGTTAAGAGCTTTTAAAAGTGAAAATAGATTACATTTTCAGCTTGTCCTTTATCCACAGTCATGAATGCATATCCTTTCAAAGGAATATATGATGTGGTCAGCTATAATTTTCCCTTATGGAAATACTGTTTTTCCCACCATCATTTACATGTCCAGTGATTCCACTTTTATTTTTAATTTTCACAAATTTGACAACCTTCATAATTTGATAATTTTCATGAATGTGAAATCAATTAATGCACATTTTCACAGTCCCTTCTGGATCTTTTTTCATAGATGGATGTTAAATTGATAATTAGTAAGCCATTAAAATGTTGATATTTGTCTCTTTAGTTCCTCATTTTGCTCTCTGACATGTGAACATTGAGAATCTTCAAACTTATCAGTACATACAACCTAATTCTGATTATTTCCAACTAGTTTGCCAATCAGACACAGAAGTTTAAAAAAATATTTGGAGGTATCAGAGTATTAGACATTAATCATCTCAATAGATATTTATTGGGAATAAAATATGTGCTAGATGCTCTAATTATTGCTAGGAACACTATGGTGAGCAAAATAGCCATGGTCTCTTCCATTATTCCGTTATTAAGCTTATATCCTGATGGATAAGATACATTTATCACATTATCACAGACATGTTTAACACTAACTTTGATAAATGTTATGAAGGAAAAAGGAATACAAAGATCTGAGAGAACGTAATTCTTCTGGGAGTGAGGGTAGTACTGTATTGGAAAAAATGTAAACCACGTTCCAATAAGGGCTGAACAATCATCAGTGTGTATACTAAACAATTTAAGACCCCTAGTATACCTGTCCACTTTCTTCTAGATGACCAGTAAGAAGCTGGGCTTTATATATCTCCTCGTTCCTAATCCAAATCCTGCTATGCTCCTGATCACTGTTGAGTTTTTCGACCAACTAACTAACTTCCTTTCTCTTTAACTCTCTTCCCATTTGCTTTATCCAAGATCAGGAGCTGGTGTTTCTCAAATGAGTGTGGTAACAGATCCCTCATGGCTCTTATGGTTTGGAAAACCAAATCTTGGTTTTCACACTTTCAATCCTAGCTAACACTCAATTTTAAGTAAGCTATTTATGGTAATAACTCTGCAGAAAGACATGAAATTCTTGACCTTACATCTTTTTTCTCATATCTGGCTTACTGCCATTAATTTCGTCCTTATAAAACTCACTTGGCATAAAAATCTTACCCTAAAAAAATGTGTAGTCAAGTCTCAAACAAATAAAATATTCATGTATCTTCTGGCAGTTTTTAAAAAAATAATCTCTAAATCAGTATTTGATTCCTGCATATAGATCAACAAAACATTGTCTTCTATTTATAGTGAAAAATTGTCTATAATAATTGCTTTTAAACATATTTTCATATCCTTCTTTTATGGAGTGACATAAAAGGAAACTATTTTTCTACACTTTAATTTTCATATGAGATTCTCTGGATGACCAGCCAGTCGTGTTCCTAAATATTCTAGTCCTGATTAGACATAGCAGTAATGAATACATAGGAAAAAAAAATGGAAATTCCTATGTTCTAAATGTACCAAGGTTGATATTACATAATAAATGGTATTTAGGCAAAAACTTCCCCTCTAAAATGTTTTCCTTTTTCCTTCATCATATCCACCATTTACCAATTTCTTCTGTTCTTTCTTGGCCTATTGTCTCTTGATTTCCCATTCTTTTTCATCTCTCAGTCATCAACCAACTAGGGCTTTTCCCCTCATGCTCAGATTATTACAAGAGCCACCCTTAGCTGCTCTCCTGTCTTCTTTCTCTTCCTTTACCCAATCATCGCACAATGCTCCTGGATTAATCTTTCAAGCATGGTGCTCACCTGAGGGATTCATTATTGCTTCCAAGAGAAATTAAAAATGTCTTAGCTAGCTATGTAAGGCCTTATCTTTCCTGGTTTATCTTTCACTTATCTTTCCTGGTTTATCTTTCACTGTCCTTTAAGTTCTTAGTACCCAGCTCTCTTTAACACCTATAAGCACTTAATAAATGTTGGTGAATTCACGAAAGAATGAAAGTGTGCTTTTTCTTACATGTCCTATTTATTCCACCAGCAATGGCTTCACGTATATACAAATCTTAAATTTCTATTAGGCTTGGTTTTATAAAGTTCACAGGAAGGTGACATCACTGTAATGTGACATTAATGGGCTTCACTCCTTGGGAACTAATGGGCTTCACCAATGGGCTAATGGGCTTCACTCCTTCTTGGGAAATAATGTTCCAGTAGATAGAAGACAAAAGCTAGGAGTGAACTTCACTAAATTTCTTTGGCTGGGCACAATACAATATAAATTTGGCTATTAAAAAAAAAAAAGTAAAGCCTAAAAAATGTTATAGGCTCAGCATTGCAGTAATATCACTGATAACCCAAATGTCTCTTTTGGGTTATGACTCACTTTTTTCTGCCCAAAAATTTTAGCCAAAAATACAGAGAGGAAAAATTATTCAAAATTGCTTACATCAAACTGTAAATTATCTGCCTGGATTTGTGGGCATTGCAGCCTTCAAATAAAAGTGTGTAGGGATATACAAGTAGAATAAGTTCAAAGGAATCTTTAGATGTGTGAAGAAATGTATACTTTATTCTCTTCCCCACCCCCAAGGAAACAGTACACAGCCAAATCTTTTTTTGTGGATAGACTGGGGGCATGTAGTTTAGGGTCATACATTTTAAGTTTGCTTGTATTTTAAGCGAGCCATTCAACTCCTGGTGTGTCTTGTTTTGTAAAGATAATTATATCCTGCTCTTCCCACCAGTCCTAGAAGGAGACACCTCACCTTCTGACCTTTTCCTCCCCCAGGTATTTTGATGTGTGGATTGGGATGAGAATGCTAAGGCACTCATCTCAGTTTTCATGTTATACCAGATAAAATAAATTTCCTCTCTATCCAGATTTAGAAAAATCTACCTTTACCTATGGTAAACCCCTTACTCAGATTTTGTACCACAGGAATGGCCAGGGTGCCATATAGTCTTACAGAAATAAATCATTTCTTTTCACCCATTGCCATCTGAAGGATCCTTCTATGTTATAGCAAGGGTCATGTCACCCTTGGATGAAAAGACTTATGAGGGATATTACATACAGATTTCCCATAAACCCAACTACTCGACTTCCTATTTAAGGCTTTTCACAATGTGGTTCCCACATACCTGACCAGCCTCACCTCTCACTCCTTTCTCACTTCATCATACCAGACTATTTACACTCCCCTGGACACTGAACGTGTCCTATATGTCTGCTTTTCTCATGCTATTCTCTCTATAGGAATGTCTTTTTCCCAACTGTCTTTGACCTGTTTCAGTCCTAAGCATCCTTGAAGTTTCAACCCAATTATCACTTCCTTTGCAAAGTCTCCCTCAGTCCCACTGTCAAAGTGATCCCTCCTCCATCTCCTCATATTTTACAAACACTTTTATCATGGAATCATGACAAATGCACTATTGTTTTATATAAGCCACTGAAATTTAGAGTCTATTTCTTATAACAGCTTGGGCCATACCCTAGCTGAATCTAAAATTTTAAGGGATCCCCTGGCATTTTGAAGCAAACATACCATTTGCCACTAAATTTTCCTCCAGTATTCTTTCTATGCTATTGATAGATTTTCATTATATAAAATTCTTATGCCAAAATTACCCCAAATAATATAGAGCTTGTCCTTTTATTTTCCTTCCAAGTTGCAAATGTTGCCTGGTCTCATCACACCTATCTGTCTCCTGTTCTGCCACATCCATGTAATCTGATACTGATACCATCTCTTCAATTCAGTTGTTCAACCAGCCTTAATTTATAATATCTCATGAGGAACAACCTGAGTCATAAAGATGAAAATTATGTTCACAGTTCATAGAGTTCATAGTCCAGGGAATGGAAGGAAATACGTCTAATTCAATAGGGTGAGTAGAATCCTAGTGGTCTATACAAAATTGATGGAGTAGAGAGAAGAAAATAATTAATTCTCCTTGAATTTGAAGGTCAGGTTAGGTAGTAGTAAACCATAAGTCAGGGAGTGTTTCAGAGAAGGTAATGTTTGAAATGGGAAATTTCCCAGTGGACGACAGGATAAAGGGAGATCCAGGTAGAGGGAATATCCAGATACAAAGGTGCAGAGCTTAGTGGCAGCATGGGAACCTCAAGTTATCTGTGTAGATGGATCTTAGGAAGCAAGGGAAAGCATAGCAGGTATAGGACTAAATACACAGGCCTGGGCCACTTCACAAAGGACCTCATCTGATTCACTATGCTAAAGCATTCAGACTTTAATATTTAAGGATATATATATATATATACACACATTAAATATACAGAGTGTGCCAAAAAAATTTATACACATTTTAAGAAAGAAAAACTGTATTAAGATTGTAATACTCAATATATACCAATAACAAAAGATGAATACAAGTCACGTTTGACTTCTGCAATTACAAGAGGTGCTCAGAGTGGTTACCATCAGTGTCCAGACACTTCTGATTAAAGCAAACTACTTCTTGAGCAACATTAACCAAAGTATCCACTTGTATACATTTTTTAGCATCCCTGCTGTGTATACATATATATACACACACACATATACACATATATGATATATAAAATATATATAATATATAATATATATTATCTATATTATAAATATATAATAGGTTATATATATTATACATATATAACATATATAATATATATTATATATGTAGTAGCTCTAAGCAGAGGAGTTACATAATTAGTTTTGTGTTTGGAAGAGATTGAGATCAGAGAAAGAGACACCAGTTAAAAGGGCCTGGCAAGTAATCCAAAAAAGAATCAAGTTGTATCAAAACTTAGAGTCCAAGATAGGAAAGGAACTGAACTGGGTCCAATGAAAAGTAGCAGCAAAAGGTCTTAGAGGTGGATTGTAGGGAATACCAGAGAGGACAACTAGGATAAGTCCTACTTTAGTTTTTAGTTCAGGTGGCTGGTGGTGGCAGAAGACCCTAAGATCAGCATTGGACAGCGCAGTGGGAGGAATATGAGTGCATGTTGATCACCCAAACGGCTTCCTTTTAAAGCTACGCTGAGGGTGGGAAGTCAGAAATAATAAGAAGGAATAGAGAGAAATGAATCCACATAATCCTCTTATTCATTTGTTCCGATTCCAACATTCAAGTTTTTGGGATCATAGGCTTTGAAACTACAAAACTAAACATTAATATAACGAGAAAGACTCGTTTCCTCCTCATAATCTTGAACATACTTCTTTTTGGCTCCCAAATGGATGCCTTTCCAATTGGTTTTCTTCTGTTAAAGGTAGAATGGGAGAACTGGTAGTTGTTAACTGTTAAATCTTTACATAAGTTACATTTTAATTCCCACAATAAAACCCCATAAATTGGTATCATTATCCCAATTTTGCAAATGAGAAACCCAGAGCCCAAAGATGTTAGTGGACTTTCTCAAGGTCTCCTAGCTGGTAAGAGATAGAGGCAGCATTTAAATCTACAATTGTCTCCTTCAAAAGTCCATGTTTCTTCTTCCATTACAAGATGTTGACTCTTCAAGGAATATCTTGCCTCCAGAAATTAGGCTCAGGAAAGTAGTTATAAGGAAACTGAAGGGTCTCTCTCTGTCTTTTATGCTGTAACGTGTTCTAAAAAGCATTCCTGTACAGAAGCATTTCGGCCGAGTGTTCAAACGTAATTACAGAAATGATCACACTTATCTTATTCCACCCAAAAAATACTTTTGAGAATTTGCTGAAGCTAAATGAAAAACTATCCAATCAAATAATAAGTGATCAAGCAGAAGAATATAATAGTTATGAAAAATCTCTCCCAAATCTATATGGAGTTTCACATCTACCAGCTGGGAGATACTTTACGTGTCTTTAGTTGGACAGTCGGTCAACCTGCCAATACTAATTCAACCGTAGGAGAGGTCCTCAGTCCTAATTACTGGGTAACTACAGAGGACAGGAGATTTCTTTTGGAATCCCTACATTAAAAAATCAAAATGTTATTTAAATCAATAACAAATACTATTTAATTGATAGATTATGTGACATGTCTTCATCAGCATTTTCTCTTGGCCCTTATGCTATCCAGCAAAGCATGGCAGGACCTTGCCCATTGTCCTGGGAAACTTCAAAGTGCCCTTCAGGTAACCATGGAAAGATGTGAGCAGTAAAAGAACTGCTTGGAAAGACGTTTGCATTCTCTTAATAGCTCTAACCACACTATACAACATATGTCAAAATGTTAAAGAGAACAGAAACTTTTAATGCTTTGTGCAATGTATACAGCTCCTGAGCTTTGATGTTTCTGTTTCTGCCCCTTTAGTTGTACAAAATTGTCTGGTTTAAAAAAAAAAATCTTTCATGTCTCATTACTGACCTGTCAAACATCATTTTAACTTAAAGAGTAGCTGACGCCTTGCAGTAAACCTTGAAAAGCCCTGTTTAAAAAACAATCTGCCTTTATGCTACACATATCTAGTATGCTTATGTTTTTATTACAGAGAACATGTCACACAGAGAAATCTTATATGCAGGTTTTTGTCAGAACAAATATAGCCACATAAGAGTGCATACTGGGTCTCTTGTGCTAATGCTAACTGTCTCATGTCTCAGGAGGTTAAAATGAAAATTAAGATCGTTCGAAAAACTTAGGGATGTCAAAGACATCTCCACATCCTTTCAGGCCTCCCTTTCATAACCCTAAATTATTCTCTTAATATCACTTTTCTATTTATGCACTTTACAAATTTAAAGTAATTGCCTAACTCTTAAATCAATTTTTCTCTTTAGAATGAATTAAACACTTCTCTCCTCTCAGGTACCATGTCATTTAGCTCAGTAAAGATTATTCCCCATCCACCACCACCACCACCAACTCCCACATTTTATTTCATTGTTTTGCCAAGGAATGACTTGATTTCCCTTCCTCCCCCTGCCCCCTCACCGGTTTTGCCCCTCTCGGGAATACTGTTTGAAGTGTTTCCCAACAGCCTCACTGAGGAGGAGGTAACAATGCACAGAAATGCTGTGTGACTTAGTGAGCTTGAAAGATCTGGACATCAGAGGGAAGGAAGTGGCGGATCTGCATAAAAGAGGTTTTCTTCATGATTGAACTGAATGGAATTGTTTTGGAGGAAGTGATACATGTTCCCATTCACGGATGGGCAGGTTATACTGAAAGACAGAAGAGAGCAGGAGATACTATAATTGGACTCTCTCACAAATGTTTAAAAGCCACTGCATTATCATCATAGCACTTTTTCCATTTATATCCTGCAATTGTTCATCATTGTTTATGAGAATATGGTGATATAAGCCTTGTATTTTTTGCCATTATGAGATTCCTTTAATTGGTGAACAAGCTGGAGTCATAGTTAGCAAAGTCAGTCTTGTGCAAAATGCCAAGTAATATTCACTGAGATGATAAATGAGGGTATTTTTTAAACAGCTCCCAAGAGCATATACTTTGAATACAAGTGCATTGCTTCTTATTAGAAAGCATGAGTTAATCCACTTCTACTTAAAATTTTCCTTATTTTAGTTTTAGAATTCTGAATAAAAGGAAAAATTTTAATAACAGTGCTTTTATTTGAGAAATTTTCTCTAGGACACTCAGTGGCAAATCTACCCCATTTTCTAAGCACAAGAATTCATCAGACCTCAAGATAATTTTTTCCTAAACCATCTACCTTTCCATCTTTGACAATATGCTCTTACCCAAAAAGGGAAACTTTAAGTGATGTCAAGATCACTGCCTATGCTTAAATCACTGCTGGATACACTGCCTTTAACTGCCTGTGGGGACAGAGCCCCAGAGAGCAGTTTTTAGGTTCTCGGCCTCATGTGAAGAGGTGCTGGCTCAGATAGTAGATGGCTGTCAGCTGTGGCTAGTTGGCCATCAGCTGTAGCCATTGAGCCATTGGCCACTGATATAACTGTCGCGGCTATGGAGGGGAGCTGAGGAGAGTGAAGGAGGAGACTGGAGGAGAGTGAAGGAGAGTCAAGGAGAGTCGGTCGGTTGGCAGCAAAGTGGACAGCAGGTCACACGTTGTGTGAACCCAGCCTCCAGTGAGACCATAGTGGTATGACATCCCTACCTATGGCTCCATGGGTGTTCCTTTTTGGCCTAGCCTCATCCTGCGTTCTTATGTGGAGAGCGGGAGCTGCGACCCCGCCGGATGCCCTGCATGACAAATGGCGCAGCGACCAGGGTCCCCTGCGTGACACTGCCACATCATGGAAGAAGTTTCTAAATCATCCCTCAATACTGCTTACAATGTAAATTTGAAAATTTCATTTTGAGTCAATAACTTTAACATTAAAGAATTTGTCAGCTTTATTTATAGTGGCCAAGACATGGAAACAACCAAAATGTCCTTCAATAGATGAATGGATAAAGAAGTTGTGGTATATATACACAATGGAATACTATTCGGCGGTAAGAAAAGATGAAATAGGATCATTTGTGACAACATGGATGGATCTTGAGAGTATAATACTAAGTGAAATAAGTCAGACTGAAAAAGCAGAGAACCACATGATTTCACTGATATGTGGTACATAAACCAAAAACAACAAAAGAACAAGACAAACAAATGAGAAACAAAAACTCATAGACACAAATAATAGTTTAGTGGTTATCAGAGAGTAAGGAGGGACGGGGTGGTAGATGAGGGTAAAGGGGATCAAATATATGGTGATGGAAGGAGAACTGACTCTGGGTGACGAACACACAATGTGATTTATAGATGATGTGATGCGGAGTTGTGCTCCTGAAATCTGTGTGACTTTGCTAACAATTGTCACCCCAATAAACTTTAATTAAAAAAAAAAAAAGAATTTGTCAGCCAAATGCTGTAGTGAAAAGAGCACAGTGAAGTTAGGTTGTAGGCCTGACTGTTGTGTTGCCTTAACCTATCTTATCTCCAGGTCTCTATGTAAAATGAGAGGGTTAGACTAAATTTCTGAGATCCCTTTAATCTACATTTAACATTCTACATTTAATCTACATTTAACATTTAACATTGATTGATCACATTTAGCAATCAATCAATCAATTCATGAAGCTACAACCTTGGAGAGGGGAGTAAAGCCAGGTTCATATGCATATTTTTGAAAAGTTCTGAGGTTAGACATCGAGGTTTTCATTCATTCATTTGTTTATTCTTCAGTTTTTGTTTGCATTTTTGTTTGTTTTGCATCATCTCTTTAGGCTCTGAGTTATAAATATTATTATATGTAATATTCCCAAACAATTCACAATGTAATGAATCAGCATGCTCATATTTTTCTTCTTATAGTCTCCCTTTTCCCTTAGGTACTAAGAATATATTTTTAAAACAATGTTTTTCTGCCTCTTACCTGCTAATGGAGGTTTTAATTTAAAAAAAAGAAAAAAACCTAACTGCTTAAATAACATGCATTTTTAACTATTTGAGAAATTAACATATTCATGATATAATTGTAAATTGGTGAAGAAATGAATATATTAGTAATTTTTAAAATATCAGTTAAATTTTTAATTTTTTATTCCCTCATTATCTCTCTCTGAACCGTACAAATACTTAACTACATGTGCATAGAGAATGTTTCATGGATTCCCAAAGGTGCTTTCTTCCAGAGTCCCTTTCCTCTCATCCTCTTTTTTAATGTCCATCTTCATATTTTTAAATCTAAATAAATGTACCCAGGGAATTATAAAATGATTTACTTTTGCTCTCTTTCCTATAAATATGTCCAAATAATTAATTTTATGATTATTAAGTATCAATTGCTTCTGACATAGGCGACTTAACCTACATTATTTTTGCATTTTTCTGTTAGACATTTTCTTTCACAGGAAATCTGCTTAGGATGGAGATCACATGTTGTAAGTCAATAACATGCTAATAAATTTATTTCTCTTTTGCTTGTTTATAATTATTGTACTTCAACTGTCACTTTATTAATTTCAACACTTTTCATTTTCACTTACTGCTCTTTCTCTAACTCTAGATAAATTTCTAGGAAATATCAAACACTTATTTCCTTCTAACCAAAAAATGAGACACTAGAGCATGCTATAAACTCCGCAGGCAGGAACTCACTGACAATGGAAAGAAGGCACTAAAAGCTTTCCATAGTCTATAAGTAACTGTACGTGATGATGTTCTACTTTACATCTACCTTGTGCAACGAGGGAAAATTGTTGAGAATATAAAAATAAGAGTTAATTTTGATGGAAGTAAGCATAAGTTGATAGAATTTAGGTTTTAAGGAAGATTAGAGGGAAGTAAAAACTAGTTAAAGAAAATTAATGTCAATCATGGGGTTTTAATAGCCTTGGAAAATAATAGAAAGATGTACTGGGTAATATGCTGGTGACCTCAGAGCAGATGATCAAATCATAAGCACATTTATAGAGCTGCACATGAAAACCAGAAGGTCTAAGAACCTGAAGACTATATGCCAACCTCCCCTCAGAGCCTGGTTGCTTAATTGCTATGCTGCTGGTGTTGTTTTGTATCCAGAACAATGAACAAGCACAAGTCCTGACATAATCAAAACACAACTTTGTTTTTGTGTCTAGTTGTCCCTTTAAAATGTATTCAGTGGTGGTAATCTTCTTCTGATCCTGACGAGACCTTGAGCAATCCCATGACATTAATGATCACGTTCAGGTGATAACAGACTTAAAGTCAGCTAAGTTGCAAATGCAGTTTCAATTTGGTAAGTAAAATGCCAAATCTTATGTAACATAATTCTAAACTTCATGTAGTACTAAATATACTCTCTTTCCAGCTGGCTAGAAGCTATGAAGTCTGTTATGAAACAGGTGGTCAGCTTTTTCTTTGCTTTCCCTTTTCGCCCACACACTTGGACCTTCTTTGACTTCTCGGGTTGTCTACTCCTCACAGATGCTTGCTGTTAGTCTCTCATGTTTCCCTCTCAAGAGGATGCAAAACAGGTCTTCTCCTGCATGGGGAGCCCACATCTGTCTGGTTCACTGAAATCACTATTTGCACCACACTCAATAGAAGTGGACTACTTTCTAAATGGAATGTGTGTCCCTCTCTCTGACATGAATTAGGCATCTTCTAACAATGCTTCTTAACCACAGGGAACATATTTTAAATGTTTGGATGACCTCATGGAAGCCACCGTCATTAGCCTTGAGGTAAAGGAGGTAGCAACCCAACTCCTCCCTCTTTGGGATAAATAGCATCTGACAACAAGCAACAGCACCCTGAAAAGAGATATCTTCCCCTCTCATCCTTTTTTTTTTTAATTCCTAAAGGGTTTTAACACTATCTGACTGGTTCTGTCTCATCTTGGAAATTTCCTCTTTATATTCTAACACACTACATATTCATATACATCATGGCTTGATACTTGGTCAAAACATAAATTTTTACACCCAATTACCAAGTCACAAATAGGGCTTCTGTCTCTGGAAGCCTGCTCATTTGGTTCAGTCAGCTTACACGGAAGGAGCAGCACTTGTTAGTGAATATAGACCCGAGTTAGCAAACTCAAGTTCTTCTAACCAGGAACATCGATGAACGACCCTGGCCAGGTGGAAACTGCCGTAGAGTAGGAGAATGTGCCCATTCAGAGGGATAGATGCCACTTGGCTGTTGTGAGTGCAGATATCATACTTTCTAATTCTTCAAGAAAAGTTGAAATTCCAGATTTTTAAAGTCAGTCTACTTTTTTTTATTGTAGGCTTAACATGTTATAAAAACTTTGTTCAGACCTTAGTCTTAGCTTAGTGAGCCAGAATCTGATAGAAAACCAGCAGTTTGTCATCGTTATGGACAGGCTGTGCCCTCAACTATGTCCAGCTGTCTTTACATTCAGAAGTCTTGCAACTAGGAGCTCAGGGGAGCAAATCAAACTCCTACTGTATCCTGACAATAAAGCTCAGTGTAGAAACGTGGTATTCTCTTCATATACAAATAATACAAATAATTAAGACACCTTCAGTGCAAATCTGGAAGAGGGTGGGGTGGTGGTAAATGTACTTTTGTTGTTCATCCTGGGAGCTATATTTTATCATCCTTGCGCATTCATAAACAGCCAGATGAATAAAACAAGCAGAACAGGTTTCCTTTCATCACACTAATCCTGGACTAAGCATACTCCTCTTCCTGCTTTGCTTTAATTGTTCAAGTATTGGTGGTGATATAAGTGTTGATGGTCATTATCTACCAGGGGGATTAATCCCCCTTGGGTGGCTGCATTTGCAAACTAAATTTAAAACTTTGTTTTCAGATGCTTTGAACCAATGAATCTGCTGAATCTCAGATGCCATCCCAAGAGTTTCAAGTGGAATATTATACTATGTACAGACACAAATCTCCACACCCGTTACACACACACAAACTTAGGGGAAAAATGATGTTTAAAGCAATGCCACATAGGTCATGCTTACAGAGGGTTCATTTTACTGATCTGTCTACTTTCGTTTATGTTTGAAAATAAAATGTTGAAAACACAGTCAAGACTTGGTTATAACAAATAACTATCAACACAGTCAAAACATCAGATTATTGGACAGAAGTAATTTTTATTTGTAAATAAACTCATTATATTATAATTACCTTGTGATGAAAATTGCATTAGATATGTAATGTTGAATTATTTCCCCCAAACAGATGCTGACATAATTACGCTTTATATTGGTTTACAATTCAATAGACACAGTAACTTGAGTTTTGATGTGTTTTGGATTGCTATTTACTGTGTAGACAGAAATTTTTAAGGGTATTCCCTACTGTCCACGTAATTTTTCATTTCTGTAAAATGCAGTATAGTACCTGGGAGAAAATGGGGGCTCAAAAATATTTATTAAATAAAGAAATAAGTGAATAAATAGTAGCTAAAGCAGAGTACTAATGTTACAGACTCCTTACTTCAGGTTAGCTTGAGCTTAGAGTATGGGAAAGTATATCTTGGGGTTGATGATCACACGCTTTGAAAGTTACCATAACTCCCGCATACATGTACATACATATCTAACGGAGACATGTGAACATTAGTAAAAAGATTTATTTGCCTACTTAGTTGTTGAGTTAAAATTTTTTGAGAAGTGTTTATACACAACATAGAATCAAATGGTTTAAAGCCCAAATTTTTAATCTGTACAAGTATGTGCTAATTTATGGCACTGAGTTTGTAATGTTTGAGGAAACAACTGCACATGTGAATGGCACATACCTAAACAATAAAATAAATTCTATATCTCCATTTCTACAGCTTTAAATAACTTGCAACCAGGTTAAAAAAAAAAAAAAACAGCTTGGGGGGCTGCTGCAGAGCAGAAAAGGTTGGTTTAAACATTTCATTCTTACAATTTCTTCAGATTTGAGGTATTGAAGGGAAAGATATTTTTATTAGAGTCAGGAAATGGAAAGGAGGAAACTCAAGCCAAAGCGTTGTCACATTAAAAACAGACCCGACCCTTGTTGATTTCTTCCAGTTTTTCCTTCAAGCAAGTCAAAGATGTCTTACTTGAAGAAATCACACTGCCTGAGATATGTTTCATTTAAGAGCCAGAATATTAGAGAAGGCCCAGAAACACCTCTTCACTAGCAGCAGTTTCAGGAAAGAAGGAGATACCTATGACAGCACATTATCTGAAAGCTATGAACAATAGAGATAGTCAAGAAAGTTTGGTTAACAAACATTCTAGGAAGGAATATAAATATTTGCTAAAGTCAAAACACATCTTCCAGAAAGACCTTTTCCACTTCAGGCAAATAACCTACATGTTTATGGCAAAACACCACCAAGAACCAGGAGTTTTCCCAATAGGTCTGTCATTAAAGGAATTGGTGTTGTTATTGACATCCAAGAAATTTTTTTGATGGGCAATATTTTCTACTGGACTGGGTCCCGGGAAATTTTCCTCTAATTAATTCATAAAGAAAAACTTAAATTAGAGTCTGAGAGCTGGCATCTTGCATTCAAACGCAGCATAAGTAAGGCAAACATGGCAAGTCTCTGTTAAAAGAGACAATAACACCCTATGATCTTTATGACATTCTCCTTCAAAGACTTCAAAGCTTCCGATAAATAATGTCATGAGCCATTCCATAGACAGGAGACAGATAGGGAAAAAGATTCCATTCTCCTTACTTCATGGGAATAAAATCCGAAAAGATGAAAAGTGACTACAAACCAAGGACTTTGCATCTCTTATGTAAAAAAGCACTATATAATCTGACAGGATTCATCCAACCACAATGTGCTTAATTGAGGCAAAACTACTTGTTTTCTTATTTACTTTGATAATTTTGGCAAAAACCAAATTGTTTCCTTGAATTTCCATTTCCCTTATAGTTTCTTTCTCTAATCTAGCCTCCAGACTGCTTACCAGGATTTAAAACACAATCTGGTCCTTTCATTATCTCAATTAAAATCTTTAGTGGATTTATATGATCTGCGCTGGGTTGACTAAAGGATCCCCTGAGTGGCATTTTTCAGTTTATGCCATTCTTCATTCATTTATTCATTAACGCATTCAGTCATGCATTTTTTCAACAAATATTTCTCCCTACCACAATACCTATACTCTAAGCATACTAAGATGTTCAATATTACTTGTACAATTTAATAAGACTTCTATATTTTCATATATTTTCTTATTTTGTTTCTTTTACTGGAAATGCTTTTATTCTTGTTCATCAGACAAAAGAAAATTCTAATTCATATCACCATGAAATTCACACATTTTGTTTTTAGAGAATCAATTCTTAGAAATTGCCTAAGAATGCTCATCATTTCTTCCTCTCTACTCCCATAATAATTTATTCATGTCACCAACAGGGTACTTATTGTATTATAATTAGTTGAATATATGTTTGTTTCTTTTACTGCATGTCAGGGACCATGGTATGCTGATTCATGTCTGTGATTTATGTGCCCAGATTGTTGCCTGAATACTTAATGAGCATTTGTTAAATTGAAAAAAATTAGATATAGATACTTACAGAATTCACTATTTCTTCGACATTAAGATTTTTGAAGTCAGTAAGTGCATTTACATCTCTGTACTAGAAGATGTGAACATTCACAGCAAGTAAAGGAGACAGGTCTCAATTTGTATTTGTTAATAATTAGAAGAGAAGGGAAGACAAGTAGATATCAATAATGCAATTCTACATCCAGTGTAGTAGTTATGTTGAAACCTGATTCAAATAAAAATCCCTGTTCTTACTATCATTCAATATTGCCCATTAAGAAATATTTTATTTTCTTCTGAGGTTAACATTATTTTTTCTAAATTAATCCTCTATTTGTACCATATGAAATATGTGTACAGTTTTAGCACTTATATTGAAGTTCTCTGTTTCAAATAATGTTGGACATGATTATCAACACGAACACTGTAACATATATATGCCTCTTACTACTGAATTTAGAGTTAAGCAAGATTAACCTTCTTTATTATAATTGCTCTGAGGTACTGAGATGGTTTAAGAGGGCAATTCTACAAATAAGTAATTTTGAATTTCTAAATGAATCTTCATGACCAGACGACTAAATTTTCCTCATCCCATTAGAGAGGAATGGATGGTCCTATGCCTTGACAATGGTTGTGACTTTATACCTGAGTTACTCTTTGAAACCAGTTTTCAATGATAAACAGAACAAATAAATTTGTAAAAGTAGTTGATTCCCCATGATTGTCCTGCGGAATTTCATCGAAGTAATGTTGGCCCATCTGCCAATATTGTATGTGGTGTGAAGTCCAAACTAAAGTAAATGGAGTAATGTGACCTTCTCTTGAGATGCATATGAGACAATTAATAAACTTAATTAATCTTTTTAAACTCTAGAGTGACATAAGTTACTAAGAATCTCTGCTTCAATGCTGAGTTTTATTTGTCAACATACCAATGATATCACCATATTTGAATCCGTAGCTTTCCAGGTCAATCTGAAAGAAAGCACACAATGTGCTGTAGTAGGATATAAGGGTGATTGGCCCATTTACCTTTAGATATAAACAATAGAATTTCCTTAGATAAACGTGATGCAATGTGAGTGATGTGCTCTGATATGTAATGAATGGTTGATTATGGAAGACGGCAAGTTCTAGAAGAAATATCTTTTGGACCACCAATATATGGGTCACATGCCAAATTAATTTTTTACTCTGCTGTAACATGCTTGGATTTCAGTTCAAGGAAGGAAGAATAAAACATCAGGTAAGGTTGTGTAGGAATTTTACATTTCAGAGACAGGCTAGGTAAAGAAGTATATCTCAAAAGACGGCTTCAGAGAAAGGGGTAATTTCTGAATATTTTCAAGTTTCCATAAGAACATCACACAATTTTTTTCTACACATACAAAATTTACTGAGAAGATCTGGGGGAAGGAATGAAGCAGCTTGGGGGAGGAATTCTCAGTCTGCTTAGTAAATCTGCTAACTTTGCAAATCTACTGGGGTCTCCAGAACATAGATCTAGTATACACAGAATGAGAATACTTTATATATATATATATATATATGTATATATATATATATATTTTTTTTTTTTTTTGCATTACCTTTGAGAAAACACTGATGCAATTATATATATATATACATATGTGTATATATAATTGCATATATATATAACAAATATGTACATATGTGTGTGTGTGTATGTGTATATATATATATATATATATATATATATATATATATACTAAAATATGTATATATTAGAGTCCTGCTCATGCACATACCTTTATTATCGCCTTTCGGCTCATCTGAGACAGACAGATTTGTATTAGCAGAAAAAAAGTTCATTCTTACTAAGCACACATCACTTATCCTTAAGATAAGTTAACTACTCAAGGAATCTCATGGGCAAAAGGAGACATTTATAATTGGTTGAAAGAAAAAAACCTATTTTGAATAAGTTATTACACTAAGGAAGTGATGTAAATAAAATGTGTATAAGCAACACTAGAGGATGCATTCAGAGTTAGAGAACATAATACATTTGGTATTTTTTAAAATTTTTCTGTTGAATAGTACAAATATGAAATTGTTTTTCTATTCTTCCATCTTAGTGGTTGCTTTGAAAATAAGTGTGCCTACCTCAGTATCGGTCAGTTATTGCCAGGATTTTTCTTCTGTCATATTCCTAAAAGTTGCTAAAATTTATTTCTTTCTATTCAAAATTGTTTTGGTATACTTCACATGTATCCCAAACTTCAGTGCCATTTGGTTATCATTAAGTGACTACAGTGAATGGAAAATAAGAAAGGAGAAACATTCCATTTTTTATGCAGTCACACAGAACTCTTTAACTCTTTAGGACCAAGAATTTTTTGGTCCATTAATAGAACAATAGCACAGTTAGGCTTGAAAAAAAAAAATATATATATATACATACATATATATATATATATATATGTATGTATATATATATATAATTTATATATGCAGCAAAAGAGTGGCAAAGCCACAGTATTTCTGAAATGAGATATCATTAGTTATACATTCTGTCTCAAACTCCATGCCAATTTTCTCCTTGACAAACTACAGATAGATATTTTGTGGCTCAATAGTTTATGTAAGAAGCAATAAGTTTGGGGCAAGATTATTCTGTTAAGGACCAATGTTACAAAGTTGTGAAAGCCCATTTGTGACAATGTCTATCCATAATGACATACTTTTGTTGATTTTTATTCAGCCTTATACTCTGGGTGAAAATTAATGGTCAATATTAACTGAGTAACTTCCTAGTACTGCTTCGGATGCTGTACAAGGTATGATTAAACAAAATGATGAATGTTTAAATTTTTAAAAATTTTATTACAATAAAAGACACATTGCCATTAATCCCCTCAAAATACTCCCCCACTCTTCAAACAATAATCCCTCTCTTCAAAAACTTATCCCATCATTCTTGCCACTTTCTGAAGCAGTTCTGGAAGACCTCTTTTGTGAGTGTCTTTAGTTGTGCTGTCATAGTTGCCTCGATGTCCTGAATCTATTCAAAACATTTTCCTTTCGTGGTTATTTTTACTTAGGGGAAGAACCAGAAGTTGCACGGTGCCAGATCCAGTGAACAAGGTGGATGAGGGCACACCATAATGTTTTTATTTGACAGAAATTGCTGTAGCAGAAGCAATGTGTGACACAGAGCTTTTCTGTTGTGATCAGAAAATACGGTGAATGCTGCTGCTAAGTGTCATCCAATGGAAATACAGGGATCTTCAATACAGGAAGCGGTGTGTTGGACCTTAGTAACAGTGTGTGACAAGTTTCAATTTGTTCAGTGCAGTTAGTCGGATGTGAGCTACAGTTGAGAGAAGGTGTGTTTTAAAGTGTGTCATAAATCATCCTCCATCATGACAATGCTCTGTGTCACACATTGCTTCTGGTATGGTAATTTCTGTCAAATAAAAACATTATGGTATGTCCTCATCCACCTTATTCACCGTATGTGGCACAGTGCAACTTCTGGCTCTTTCCCAAAATAGAAATGATTGAGGACATCGAGGCAGCCACAACAGCGCAACTAAAGACTCACGAAAGAGGTCTTCTAGAACTGCATCAGAAAGTGGCAAGAATGATGGGATGAGTGTGTTTGAAGAGAGGGGGAGGATTTTGAGGGGAATTAACGGCAATGTGTCTTTTACTGTAATAAAAATTTTTTATTTAAACATTCACCGTATTGTTCGATCACATCTCATATACAGATCTACTGGAAGAGCCCTAGCTCTTCTGGGAAAATAAGGTGTGGCAGAAATGGCCTCCCAACTAATCAAATAATTTTAAAGAGCCTAAAAGCTTTCTGTGTTCTAATTCCACCAATTTTCTCTCTACATATTTCATTAACTTGTTTAGTCAGCACAACTATGTCTGATATTGAGAATATAATGTTCCTTCTATATTATATGCTTATTAAATGACTATGTCACACAATATCAGGACTCTCAAGGAGATATTGGTTCTGCTTACTAACTATTACTATTAATAAAAAAGAGTGCTTAAAATCATTTACTTTAATACCAACATTATTTGGGTCAGTTATCTTTCAAAATATAACTGATCATAACACCACCATATAACAAGATAATTAATTTAGTTACTTCAGCATACATTTGTAACTAATTAATCCTGTCAGATTCAAGAAAAAAAAATAGTTTCTTAAAATTAGAAGTGCATTTGCTGAGATTTTTTTTTCTATAGTCATGGTGGGTGTCTGAAAATGTTTGGGTCTAACTCATCTTGGTCACATTTTATGGTGAAGAACTTTGGAGACCTAATAATTAATGTGTTCATTTGCTGAAATAGACTCAAAAACTATTTCTTAAGTCAACTCTTAGACCTGTCTATACTACTGGCCCACCTCAACATGGTAATTGAGTGGCTACCAAGTCGTCACAAGAGATTTTCAATCCTCCTGTTCACTTAGTTGATTTTTAAAATACAGAATCTGTCTTTATCAGTAACAAGGAATTGTTATTGCCAGAGAACATACTTTCAAACTGTTTACCAGCTAACTTCTATCAAAAGCCTTTTGAAAGGAATTTCATTTCTGGAGAGTGTTTTGAAAAACAAAATGCATGTCTCTCTAACAGCTTCATTTTTAACCCCTGAATCATGCCCTACTACCAAAAAGCTGTGTATTTAGACCATATTTTCTTAGCCTCTGACAAGATATTTTCTTCATTGTACTTTGACATTATAACCTTGGCTCACACTAATGGATGCCCTAAAAAATGTTTTATGAAATGACTACTACAGTTACTTAATAATGCTATTAAAATGTCATCCACTACATAACCCAGAATCCCCTATATAAAGACACACTCAAGCCTTAGGCCTTTGTGCTTGACCTTACAAACAATTAGCATGTCTTCTCCTTAAGTGAAAATATGATTCCTGTAAACTGATCACAGCTCCTTTTGTTTCAACTGTCAAGAAGTTGAAGACTTAAATTTATTAATTGAAGGTATGTGACTGTTAAAGCCTTTATAGTATGCATTTTTGAATTCTAAATTTTCTATTAATTTGTTTTTTTCTCTTCTATATTTTTCATGGTCTTGAGTTTTTAATCTATGCATGTATTTCTGAGTTTTGTGTATATCACTGAAAGACATTCCAAAACATTTTGTTGAACAAGATGGGTCCTATCTAAAGAGAAAGAAAAATAAACAAATATCTTCTAATATTGCAAAAGATACTGAAAGGGATAAGAAACAGGGAGAAAAAATAGGTGAGATAAAGTGGTGATGGGAAAATCCTTAGAGCACTAAAGGTGAGTAACATGAAGGTAGTAATTAGCTAAATCAGAAGCGAAGAATATTAAGAAAAATATATAGTAAGATTGAAGAAGACTGACAAAAAGGTGAAAAGAAATACAGACTAGAATGCAGTAAATGAAAAGAAGTATAAACCAAAAGGCAGAAGTCTGCAGGCAGGGCAAGAATAAATTGAGTACTTTGACACACACAGCAGCAGTAAAACCATTCAAGCAAGGTGCCAACGAAGCCCTCACGGGGCTCCTCTGCATCATCAATGCTGTCTTGGGTGGGGGTGAGGGACGCAAAAAGTTCAGGTCGCCAGCATTCATGCCATCATGTACGTAGTTGACTTTAATCTGTGTTACATTCACAACAGTACTCAAGACATCACCAAACATTTAAAATCCACTGGTTACAAAGTTACTCTTACTTAATATTCTCAAATCCATGAATTTACTTAATTAATCAATAAATTCAAAGTCAGTGAACATAGCTTTCCTCTCAAAATGCTATAAGAAGTGACCCCAGCAGAATTCAGAAGAATGAGGCAGGGCTGGTGGAGGAGACCATGGTGAGGAGGACAGCGATGAGCCTTCCATGAGCCAGATTGAGGTAGCCGGTGCTTCTCCCTCATAGGCTCTTCCCAGATAATGTATTTGCCTTCCCTTTTCTCTCTCAATACTTTACTTTTGCCAAGCCTATTAGTGAGATACTGAATTACTAGAGCAGTGGTTGTCAAGTGTGGTCCCCAGATCAGCAGCAATAGGGTCATCCAGTAACATGTTACAAACCAAAATTCTGGAGCTCTACCACAGAAACACTGAAGCAGAAAATCTTGGAGTGGGGTCCTTGCAATCTGTGTTACAACAGAACAACAGGTATTCATAACACATTATAAAGTTTGAGAACAGCTAGATTAGAGGAACACATGGATGTAAGGAGCAGGTAGGTGTCTGCTCATGCACAAGTGTATTAAATGTGAGATGATAATAACAGGAATAATGGTAGAATGAGAAAAGGAGGAGCCAAAACTGCAGAAAAAGATGTCACTAGCAAATGACATCTTTCCATTTCCTTAGAAGCCCAAATGTGTGTTTGAGTGTTCATAGTTTAAATATAATTTTTAATTTACTATTTTGTACATCAGCATCTATGCTGTTTTCATTCTTGGTTTGTACTGAACAAAACTGGCACTAAGACTTCACGTTCTTTAAACTTTCTTATCTCATTATCCTCATACAGAGAGCAAAACTCATCCTCGGTTCCTAAGTTATTCTGCAAGTGATCAAGTTTCCTCTTAGTTTTAGCTCCATACAGGGATCAACATCACTGGTGCAATTCAGTCACCCCTGAGGTGAGACTCTGCAGCTGTTTAAACAGTGGACTGCCCTTAACAACACGCCAGTGTAGGGCAGGAAGCAAAGAAGGATTCTATTTCTAATTGAACCTCTGATGGGAATTGAAGTAGGTGGTATTTGATTTCTTGAACTAGAATTCATCTGCTTATCATAAACTTTTCAGTGGCACCTTTTCTCTCTCCCTCCAAGTACTGTCACTCTTAAAATCACTCCCACCCCTGCAATTACTCCTTAATTAAGGTCTTTCAATTACTAAATCTGGTGCTATCATTTTTTAAAGCAAGTACCTTTCTCATCGAATTGTTTCCATATAGCTAAGGGGAGGAAATTTAAACCTGGTTCGTTATCACTAGAGAAAATTTAGAGAAAACTAATGCAAATGATTCATAAGAAGAAGGGCTTAAATAGTAGATGATTTGGCCGGAATGAGAGCAGATTCATGGGTAGACTGACCACATAATTCTCACATTTTAAATCTGGGAAACTTTACAGAAAAGAGGGGAGGGATGACTCTTACAGATTTTGCCAGGACAACAGACCTGAGCTGGGACTGCCTGTGGCAAAAAGGACATGCTCAGTCCATGACTAGGAGACTGGCTGACTTCATGAAGGATTTTAATGAGAAAAATATTTATCACTTATTCACCTTACTCATGGAAGACCAAATAAGAATGACAACAGAACAGATTTTTGGTTGTTGTTGTTTATTTATGTTTATTGAGGACCCTGCTATCACTGGGCTAATTATCTAATTATTAGACATGTTTACATGAACTAAATTTTTCATTATTAAGTTATTAGACATGACCCATTCATCTTGACTTTCAAAATATTAATTGCAAAAATAGATACTGGGGGATATGTAGAGTTACCATCCATGAGGACTCGCTGCCTCGGCTCATAAGTAACTGTCCTGAAACACAATATGAGCTCAGTTAGATTCTGTGGACTCTATTAAAATTACAGTTATAACATTCTCTGAAAGCATAAGACTAAGATAAGCTTTCCAGATTCCCTTCTTATCTACAGAACTCAAGGTATCTTTCCTGTTCTTTGTAGGCCTTCCATATGTAACTTCTTCAACTTCTCTATACACTGCTGAGGATTGGATTATGGAAAGCCACTCAAGAAAATATAGGCAAAGTAGTTTCACATTGCTTTGTTGGTATTCTTATAATACATCTTACACACTGTTCTCTGTAGACCTTCTGCCTTTAAGCACTCAGGATCTCTACATGCTGCAAAACCTAGCATTTATCTGATGGATCACATTTAATGATGATATTTGATATTATTAGGTTTAATCATAAAATATGATACTATCAGTATCTTGGATTTCAAGAACAAGAATTATTACAACATGTTAGGAAGGAAAGAAAGAAGGGAGGGAGGGAGGGAGGGAGGGAGGGAGGGAGGGAGGGAGGGAGGGAGGGAGGGAGGGAGGGAGGATATATGGCAGGGAAATGTTTCTAAAACAAAACTTCCCAAAAATATTTTATGTCTTCAAGAAGTACTGAATGTAATATCAAATTTTGTTATATTTTCTTATTTCATCCAGATTTCTTGTTGTAAGACAAGACATTTGAATTATAAAAGATGTGGCACATACCTCCATAAAGTGAGAAATATCAGGTTTAGTAATAAATTATACCTCTATAAAAACATTCAGGCAATATAGCTGAACAATTCAGTGACTTCAAAATTTAAAAAAAGAAAACTTTTTTATTAGTGTCAAGAAGTCAAAATAAATTGTTTGTTGAGAGTTTTTGTTTGTATTGTTTTTTTTTTTTTTTTTTATTTAGTTGTTTGTTTTTGCCTCTTAGTCAATTGACATAAGATTGACTAGATATATCCTAGGGGTCTTAACATACACACTGTGAACCAACATGTACTATTCTTATGTATACACTTCCCTCTTTTCTCGTAATATTGCATGCAACATGTAACTAGTACCAAATAGAAGATAAAGAGAAATGGTTCCCATACACCATCCCTCATAGGGAGAGATCAGTTCCATCTGAAATGTTGGAAAGCTTCACAAAGCAGAGCATTACTGAATGGAGTACATTCTACAGAGATAAGAAGAGAGAAGTGGGAGGTCATTGAGCAAACCAGTTTTCCTAAAACAGAAGATTGAATTTGGGGTCGTGGTAAGAGAGAAGGCCAAACATGTTATTGAGGTGAGATTTCCAACAGATAGATTTGGACTTTATCCTATGGAATAAGGAAACCACTGAAGGTTTGTGGAAGGGGATTTCAGGGTCTATCAGAATTAGTCTGGTAGCAATGTACAGAAGAGAATAATTGTGTAAATAAGTAAACCGGTATGGACTTTATTGAAGTCATCAGGGAGTGAGGCTAATGAGAATCTTAAATAGAGTGATGGTAGTAGTGGTGGGAAAGAAAAGATTAAACGCAAAATATAGTGCAATAAAATAATACAGATGATGTTATTACTGACTGAATATGAGGCCTAATAAAGAGCAAAGCATTTAAAAATTCTAAAGTATGAGGCTCCCTGACTGGGACTATTGAGGTACCACTGATGGAAACAAGAAAGTTTGAAGACAAAGAGCATGGTGAAACATGGAAATGGTACACGAGAGAAGAGAGTTCAATATATAGCACATTAAATATGCCAGTTGATAGGAAATTCCAGCAAAAATACCAAGTACACAGTTGATGATGTGAACTTGTAGAGATGTGATGTTTGATGCTGAGGAAATAGATAGGATCTTTGATACACAAAATGTATATGAAATTGATCAGATCTTTGATATATAATTTTTTTTAGAGTGAGTGTATATTAAGGACCAAATACGCCACAAAGAGAAACCTGGGGCAGAAAAAGAAAACGGATCCAGTAAAGGAGGCAGAGCAAAGAGAGAACTGTGAATCCACTCAGAAAAATAAAGCAGACTAAGTATTTCTGAAATGGAATGGGAGGTAAGACAGGGAATTGGTTAATAGGTATTAGACAGCTGTAAGAACGAGAAAGGGAGGCTGAGCTTACACAGAGATTAATCGTTGCAGGAAGCAGCTACTGTCCCAGGTCTGGGAAAACAAAGGAGAAAAGGTGGTAATGCTGGAACCTAGAATTTGAAAGAGAGGCCCCATAGAGCTGATGGTGAGTCCTTTGGAGAAAGCTCCTTGAAGCTGATTTTCAGACCTCTGTCTGGCAGTTTCCAGGAACTCAGTGGAGGGGACATGTCTCAACAGATGCCCAGAAGAATATGTCCCCGTGGGTAAGGGAACAAAGGGGGATCTCATACTCCATCCTGTCATGGAAACACTTCTGGTTACCAACAGGTGCTGGAAGTTGCAAAAGAAGCTGGAGGCTGGAGCCAACGGTCTCCTGTTGCCGGAACAAGGCTGCTATGGGCTGGATACACAGAAAGAAAATCCTTTCTCCTCTCGCACCTTCCAGTCTCTCTCTAGGGCCCTCTACTGGCAGCACCAAACAGGAAGCCAGCTGGTCGGGGAATCTGGGAAAAGTTATTTAGAGAGTTCCATCCAGGCTCAGACTCAATAAAGCCGAGTAGAAACGGTTTCTTGGAGAACGAGAGACAATAAGTTGCACATCTAGAGAGGAACGTGTTACAGAAGCCAAATGAAGAATGAGGTTTCAGTAAGAAAAAGGAGAATTTTAACAAATGCTGGGAATAGGTCGAAGACAATGAACTAAGCAAAGACCTTTGAATTGGTAAATAAGTTAAGGAAGGGTTCTTAAGTGGGTAAGTGTTGCAGCAAATTCTCATAAAAAAGGTGACTACTTTAATGTCAGCGTAACCTGTTATGTCAATTTTCCCATTACTTTAAGAATTTTTAAAATATTAAGTAAAACTTTCATTATATCTATAGGGGACAATAAATAATATTCAAAAATATCTGTAACAACAAAAATGATGTGTATTTCAAATGGAAGTATTAACAATGACTTATAAAACATTTTTATCATTTTACCAAAATTGCTAACTTGTCCAAGATATACATTTATAAATTATATTCATCTCTACTTTTTTTTTTTATTGTCACAGTACATTTTTAAATTTTTTATTAAATTCCTTCTGGATCATTGAAAAGATATGAGTAGCCCACATAGAAACCAATGATTTAATATTATGTTAGGATGCCACTGGCACTATAGAGAGCATCTCAGCATGAAAGAGTGGCATAAAGAAAATTCTCTTCCTCCCTCCTGCAGAGAACAGAATTCCATCATCCCATCATCTCTGTTCTTTCCCTCCCCCCCCCACAGAGCTTAAAAAATCTGCCTAGAATGTACATTCCACCATCCTCTGAAGTATTATAGTAATATTAATAAATTCCTTACATGACACTTGGACAAAAGCCAGTGACAGATATAAAAACCTAGATGTCTCTCAGGTCCTCAATGGGTAAAATTTTTTTCCATGTTTAAGAAAAAAGGAAAGCTAAGGTTTGGTAATTCTAAGTGTAATGATTTTCATAATAAATATTAGGCACCAGTTTCTGCTAAATATTGTGGGTGTTGCTATACTTATTTGCATGACAGAGTATAGAACTACTACCAAGTTTGTTAGTGGCGTAGGAGATCAGAGTTAAAAAGTGTGAAGTAACCTTGACTTCATGTAAAAAGAAAGAAAATGTTGAAAGATAGTCAAACATAATGATAAAGACTTTTCTTTTCCTAAATTCTTTCCCTTTTCCTTTCTGGGCAACAAGTTAACATGTTTAGGAAGTTCTTTCAAGCCTCTGAAGTGCTGTTTTCTGAAGCTGTGTTTCAGAAAACCCTGGGTTTCTTCATTTCTCCTACCAGTTTTTGCTTAGAAAGCTACATGCCAATGTGTTTTACACATATACACACAGACACGCAAGTTTAAAAGACATTACTAAACAAATTACTATTTGATAGAGAAACAGAAGACACTTGGGGCAAGCAAAGTTGTGTCCAAACTAATTCATATTGATTTCATAAGACATTTTATAATACAAAAAGAACATATTTATATAAAATGTAATAGTTACTATCTACTATTGCTGCACTTTGTCATTTCTAAATATATAGTCAACCATATACCAGGTTACATTATTTCCATTTAGCAAATGAAGAAACTGACCCCAAAAGAAAACCTTGTTCGAGGTATATAGTATCCCTATGACAGACAGAAAAAGCTCTAATGTCCAAACTCTTTCCACTAAGCAGTACTGCAGCAATGCCTACCTACACTTTAACCAAAACAGAACAACTGATACTTCTGGTCTTCTTTTCTCAATGCTGTGTGTCTGCTAAAGGGCATCACTGATTCATCTGTTTAGAAAAACGTGCCCTTGGATTCATTCTTTGGAACTATTATTCCTCCACTAGCTATGAGATACAGTCCAGCAAATTGCAATAGAACATCCTCAGGAAGATCCATGCTGAGCGATGATGGGAGAGGTGACCACTGCTCAATGCATAAGAGACAGGGACCTCTAATATTTTTAAAGGAGAAGTAAGTTTACCACTGAAGCCAAGAATCTGGTATCAAGGGCTTGCGGACGTAATGCTGTATGGTTCTGGGCTGTTTCTTTCAGAGTCATCAGGGAATCCACACCAACTAGCACAGTGTCTGGCGTGGAGATCAACCAAAGGTTTTGAATTACTGAGCTGAAAAGAGTAGACATATGTTAGATTTCTAAAAACTGTTTGGAAGATTCAGAGCTAAGAAACCAAGACTTAAAAGAATAGCACATTTTCTTCAAAGTCGTTTCTCAGGAAACCGTATTCCCAGTGTATGAGAAGGTGATTGTTGGGCAAGGATTTGTGATCATGAGAGTTTGTTCTGAGCTAGTAAATGTCCAGAGAAATCATACTAGTTTGTCTAATCTCACAGCAAACAAAGGCTTGTTTGAAAGGAAAACACATCAATTATTTCTACCCTCTCAAAACATGAAATATCTATATGGAGATATATATTTTTTATGGATATATATTCAGACCCAGTAATAAACAGCTGTTTCTCCTATGATCAAGAGAAAATATTTTGTTTTGAAAATATATTTTATTTTTAAGGTTCCTTTGGGATTTATTAGATTGAAAAAGTGAGGGGGGAGGAGAAGAAATCTGAGTGTTTTTAAGAAATAAAAAATATTTTGGCAATATCCTCCAACATCTAAGATACCTGAAATTAGAATTGCTCTCAGAGGGCCCAGATCTATGCACTGCAGCCAAAACTCTGATCCTTAGCCAATTGTATGCATGCTGTGCTGAAATCCAAAGTGTGTCCTGCATTCCAGAAGTACTACACCAACTCTTACAGCAGCCGAGTCTCCATCAGAGCAAACTGCAACAGCTGGGATCCAGGCATATCTGTTAGAATGTGCAAAGTGTGGAGAATAATATACTTTGAAGGTATGTTGACCAATATGGCTGAAACACAATATAAAAACATATACTTCTAGAACTGTACAAAACAAACTTCAAAAGAAAGCCATGAGAGGCCATCAAGTTGCACTTTTTAAAACTATTGTAATTGTGGCAAATGGTCCATGAGTATGTACATGCATTATTCTTTGCCCATTGATTGACTATAAAATGTACCTTTGTATACATTAAACATATTATGTGTTATACATTACACATATCACATATTATATGTTATGTTATAGAGACTCACATCATTATATTTCAAATGTATGTAGGTACAGTTGTGTTAATGTAACACAAACTCAGTTTTAAGTGTTACTATACAGTTACTTTTAAATTATTACACATCTTCCTTACCATTAGATAGTAAAAGCATCAAAAACCAATTTTGAAAGATGCGAAAAGTTTTCATCATTTTTTGGTATTATCTCCCTTATATGTGGAAACCCTTTTTTAATTGAGATATGATTTACATATGACTGATCACCACAATAACTTTAGTTAATATCCATCACCACACATAAATACAAATTATTTTTCTTGTGATGAGACCTTTTAATATTTACTCTCTAAGCAACTTCCAAATACGCAATACAATGTTGTTAACTATAGTAGTCTTGTTGTACATTACCTCCTCATGACTTATTTATTTTATAACTGGAAGTTTGTACTTTTTGACCCCTTGCATCCAATTCCCTCACCCCCCCATCGCCTCCCACCTCTGGCTACCACTAATCTGTTCTCTGTATCTATGAGTTTGGATTTTTTTTTTTTTGCCTGTTTTTCAGATTCCTCATATAAGTGAGATCATACAGCATTTGTCTTTGCTGTCTGACTTACTTCACTTAGTATAATGCCCTTAATGTCCCACAAATGGCAGAATATCTTTTTTTTATGGCTGAATAGTATTCATATTTTCTTTATCCGTTCATCCGTTAATGGACACTAATTTGTTTCCATGTCTTGGTCATGGTAAATAATGCTGCAATGAATATGAGGGTGCATATATCGTTTTGAGATAGTGATTTTGTATCCTTCGGATAAATGCCCAGAAGTGCAATTGCTGGATCATATGGTAGTTCTATTTTTAATTTTTTGAGAAACCTCTATACTGTTTTCCATAGCGGCTGCAATTTACAATCCCACCAATAGTGCACAAGAATTATCTTTTCTCCACATCCTGACCAACACTTATCTCTTGTCTTTTTATAATAGCTATACTAACAGGTGGGAATTGATATGTAATTGTGGTTTTGATTTGCATTTCACTGACGATTAGTAATGTTGAACATCTTTTCATGTACCTGTTGGACACTTGTATGTCTTCATTGGGAAAATGTCCACTCAGTTCCTCTGCCCATTTTCAAATCAATTTTTTCTATTGAGTTGTATGAGTCCTTTATGTATTTTGGATATTAGCCCCTTAACAGATACATGATTTGCAAATATTTTCTCCTGTTCCATGGGTTGCCTTTTCATTTTGTTGGTTGTTGTATGGGCAAAGTACCTAAATCTGAATATACAGGTATTCCCCTCAGTCACTTTAAGGATATCACTTTAAGGATATGAATCCCTTGTTTCTAAGAAAGCTGTCACTGTGATTGTTACTCATTTAGAAGGTAATCTGTCTTGTCACTCTAGTAGCCTTTAAAACTTTTATTCTATTCCCAAATATTTTGCAGTACCTCTATGATGTTTTTAAGAAAGGATTTTGCATTTATTTATCTTACTAGGTACTTGATATGCTTTTAAAATCAGATACTCATAATCCTTTTGCAATTCTTAATAACTTGGAACCATAACATTAGGATATTTTCCTCTCTCCCATTCTCTCTATTCTCTCTTTCAGGCACTTCTTTTATGACATATATTAGAGCTTGTCTAATTTTATCCTCCTTCAATTGCAATTGTATTTTGTCTCTCTCTCTTTTTTTTTTTTTTTTTTGTAATTTCAGATGCATTCTGAGTAGCTTCTTTAGGTTTATCTTCTAATTCTCTCTTTACCTATATCCAATAAATACTTTAATTAACCTACTGAGTTTTTATTATTTCAAGTCTACTTTTCTTATGAATTTTATTGAATTCCTTTTATCCTATAAACTTTTAAATATACTTACATTAAAGTCCCTATCAGAATGGATTCTAGTCACTGGCTCCTCAAATACAAATACTCCCATTTATTGTCGGTGTGCTTTTTCTCATGGCAAAAATTTCTTCATGGATTTTTGTAATTTTATGTATCAGCTATATCAGTGAGGATTATTTTCCACTGAAAACCTCAGCAATTTTATGTATCAAAAATGTAAATATTGACCTGTTGTTTCAGCTCTGACATAACTTCAGTTTGGAAGTAATCATTCTCAGTCTGACAAGAAAAAAACTGAACAAACTGAAAATTAAGGACTTCCTGGACACATCAGAGAATTGATACTACAGGGTAAATACCTAACCCAAAATCTAGAGACAGACAAATATAGAAAAACATAGCTGAGATTAACTTAGCGAGAACAGAAGTCATTGAACCCATAAACCAGTAGGAAAATTTAAATAGTGATTTCATGAATTGCTTGAATTATAGTGTAGATTGCCTTAAGTATGAGGAAATCCTACAGGTTACAGTCTTGGTGGAGGTAGAGATATACTTTCTTGGGTTTTTATTCCAAGAACTCTACCATGTTCTCAAGACATAAAAAGACAAGAAAAATCACCTCTTATCTTTGACAGAGCGAGGGTAAAATTACCAGTTTGTAATAAGCCCAGTGTGTTCTCCATAATAAAGGCTTACTCTTATGTGAAAAAGACTTTACCAGAGCCTACCTCACATAAGTTTAAGGACTATTACCCAACTCCAGCTCTCTCTAGGTTTTCTGACTCACACAAGCGGGAAAAATGAACAAAAACATGTGGAGGTCACATAGCAGAAACACAGCCCTACTAAATGACCGAGATTTAATCTTATAAAACACTATAAGCTTATAAAACACTACCTCTCTCCCTTTCCCAACTCCTTATCAACACATCGACAGGCTCCAATACAATAATAGTGGATTACAGTTTCAAGAACTACAAGGTTCAAACTCTATTTAAGAAAGAGTTCTTAGGGAAAACAACAGCAAGGGATACAAAAACAAAAACAAGGACACTAGAAGAAATTGAAGCTTCTGTAGTCATAGGTTATACCAAGACATTTTATCCAAACTGCGGAAAACCAAAGACATGGGAAAACTCTTGAAAGGACATAGAGGGGGGAAAAATCACCTTATATATGCAGGAGAAAAGATAAGAATTACAGAGAATTTTTCTAAAACAAAAATCATGCAAGCCAGAAGAGAGTTAAATTTGGATCCTGGATCCAATTGCCATATGTGTGTGGGGGGGGGGGTGTGGCTTCACCCATTCACAACACCAAGAAATTCTTAGACACCAAAAGGGTGTCCAAGAATTCAACTGAATTCTAACACTATGAATCCAGAGATAACATCAGATTCCACAGGTTAAGGGTTCAGTCCTATAAGACTTCAGACACTAGTCAAAAACCCAGGTTGTTCCCTGGGTTTCTGAATGACAGACTGGCAGTTCCAATGCCCTCTTCCAACTCAGAATGCCATTCAAAATTCCAGGTTGTTATCTGTACTTCTGACCAATTAGCTATAAATCAGAAGTTCTCACAACCCTCTCCTTGGGTTCAATTAATTTGCTAGAATGGCTCACAGAACACAGAATAACATATTACTTACTAGATCACAGGTTTACTATAAAAGGATGTAACTCAGGAACAGCCAAATAGAAAAGTTGCATAGGGCAAGGTATGTGGGAAAGGGTGCAAAGCTTCTATATCCTCTCCAGACACGCCACTCTCCCAGCTCTTCCATGTGTTCACAAATCCAGAAGTGCTCTGAGTGCCATTCTTTTAGGTTTTTATGGAGGCTTCATTATTTAGTCATAATTGATTAAATCACTGGCCATTGTTGGCAACTGAAGCTTGAACTCCAGTGCCTCTCCTCTCCCTGGAGGTCAGGGGGTGGAACTGAAAATTCTAACCTTCTAATCAGATGGTTGGTTCTCCTGGCAATCAGCCTCCACCATTAGGTACTCTCCAATAGTCATCTCATTAACATAACAAAAGATACCTTGATCACTCTCAACACTTGGAAAATTCCAAGAATTTTGAAGGCTGTGAGCAAGATTGTGGAGGAAGGCCAAATATATATATAAAAAATACTTTGGTAATGTGAATAACCAAATATATATTTCTTATAAATTAATATCGCAAGAGTGAAGCAAAATATTTAAAGTGTTGAAGGGGGGGGGGAAGTCAACCTAGAATTCTATATCCAGGGTAATTATCCTACAAAAGTGAAAGGGAAATAAAGACTCATTGCCAACACACCTGTTCTTCAAGAAATATTCAGTTTCGGGGGAAATACAGAGGATACTCTGTGTGATACTGCATTGATGGGTACAAACCCATAGGATGTACAACACCAAGAATAACTCCTCACATAAATTACGGACTTTGTGTGATTATGATGTGTCAATGTAGGTCTATCAATAATAAAAAATGTCCCACCCTGGTGGGGATGTTGATAATGGGAAGATACGCATGTGTGAGGGTAGAGAGTATAGGGGAAATCTCTGACCTTCCATTCACTTTTGCTGTGAACATAAAAGTGCTTTGAAAAAAATAGTCTTAAAAAAAGAAAAAAAAAACAATGTTCCTTAGAAAGAAAGAAAGTAATGTAGGTTAAAAATGCAGATCTACATAAGGAAAGGGAAAGCACTGGGGAAGGAATATGAACATAACATAAAATCTTTTATTTTTCTTATTCTTTAATAGTGTTTGTTAAAGTAATAAGAGTAACAATGTATTGTGTGATTATACTGTTTTGATAGCTGAAATGAATGACAGTAACTTTTAAGGACCAGAAGAGATAAATGGGAATACTGTTATAAGATTCTTGAAGAAGTTATTATTTGAAAATATGTTAGTAGAAATTGTATACGGCAAACATTAGGGCAACCACTAAAAGATGTTTAAAATGTTATAATTGATGTGTTAAAAGAGAAGAGGAAATTGAATAATACAAATCACACAATTAAGACAAGAGAAAGAAAAAGAGGGGAAGAAAAAAATGAAAAATTGGTTCATCAAATAGAAAACAGTTATAAACATTTTTGTTATAAATACACCTATATCAACAATCACTTAAAATGGGAATTATCTTAATACACCAATTAAAACAGTCAGTCAGAGTGGATAAAAAACAGATCCCACTATATGTTGTCTACAAAGAATAAAAAAAACACTTTAAATATAAAGACACAGATAGGTTAAAAGTAAAGGACTGGAAAAAGGTATACCATGATAATAATATTTTTTTAAAGAGCTGAAATAACTATATTTATTTCAGATAAAGCTAACTTTAGAACAAGGAAAGTTACTGGGAATGAAGAGTCGAGTTACATAATAATAAAAGGGTCAATTCTCCAAGAAGACGCAAGAATCTTTAATATGTGTGAACATAGAAATGGAGCATCAAGACACATGAAACAAAAACTAATAGAGCTAAAAAGAGAAATAGACAAATCCGTTATTATAGCTGGAAACTTGAACATTCCTCTTTCAGTAACTTATAGACAAAGTTGGCAGAAAATCAGTGAGGATATAGTTGAACTGAACAACAGTGCTAATCGACTGAATCTAATTGACATTTATAGAATACCCCATCCAATAGAAGCAGAATACACATTCTTTTCAAACTTACATGGAACATTCACCAAGATAGACCACACACTGAACCATAAAATATGTATGCAAGAATAAAACAATTGAGTACCTGGATGGTGGACGGTGGGAGCCACGTTTCTCACTGTTAAGAGTGGTAATTTACAGATAAACATGGGAAGGAGTCTAGAATATCCATATGGTATTACATTAGACTTCGAGATATCAGTTTGAACTTATATTTAGTTTATCATAGACGCAGATGGTTACATATAGAAATATTTATAGATATATGTGTATGTGTATAGATATGTGTATATACATGAGTTAGTGTAAACACAAATGTCTCCTTGCTCTGTCAGCTAATATGCCTTCAAAGTAATGACATCTCAATAGAAACAAGCATACCGAGTACCTAGTCTTTGTTTTTAATACCATCCTCCTAAAAAAACAAAACAAAACAAAACAAAGAAAACAGTAGGTTTCTTTGGGAAAATGGCTGTTTCTAGGACCGGGGCATAAAATATACAAAATAATCCTGGAGCATTTCATAGGGCCAAAAATTAAGGAAGTACAAAAAACAAAACAATACAAAACAAACAAAAAAAAACACCTACGATAATGGTTGTATCTCAAAGAGACAGAAGCCAAAAGAAAGAGCTTCCAATGGTCAAACTGAAATGTTTTGAGCAACAAAAGAAATGAAGTATTATTGGACTATAACCCAAAATGTAAAATAAATATCCATGAGTATACACTGATATAAATAATCAAATCAATATATAAATGTGGAAGAAGAAATAAATCTCTATTCAAAAGAATTCCAAATAATTTACGTAGGTACTCTACTCCTTAAGTGTAGACTGTCCATAGTAATTTCCTTTCAAAACATATAGTATAGAAAAAGGAAAACAAAGTAGCAACATAGTAGATAAATGTGACAAACACTACCTCAGCTAGGAGTTCAAGGTTAATATCAACAGTGGTAAATCTTGACGATAGTATGTACTCTTGATGTGATTAAAATAGTACTTTCTCTTTCATCTTCCAAAATCTCACAACTCCAGTATAATCATGAGAAAAATTGAGGGGCACCAAATTCCAATTGAAGGGAATCCTACAAAATGCTTGTCCAGTAGTCCTCAAGTCTGTTAAGTTCATCAAAAACAAGAGAAAACTGAGAAACTGTCACAGCCAAGAGGAGCCTAAGGGATATGACAAGTAAACAAAAAATGGGATTCTGAAACAGAAAAAAGACAGTAGGTATAAACTAAGGGAATGTGAATAAACATGGACTTTACTTAATAATAACATATCAATGTTGACTCATTAATTTTAACAACTATACCATACAACTGTAAGATTAATAATAGGAGAAATTGGGTAAAGGGGTTTGTGGGAACTCTGTACTAAATACTTTTTAAATTTCCCTAAATATAAAACTATTGTTTAAATATATCCCTAATAAATTTTTAAAACACATTTTTATTTCAATTTTGTGTTTATTATGGGGTTTATTTTCACTTAGGTTTATTGCAAATCCCATTAAAGTACAAGCCATGAATGATGTCATAAAACTTGAATCTATTATTTTTATTTTCTTCTTTAAATGGTAAAAGGAGATGAGCATCCCAAAAAATGAGATATGTCTTTCCTTGCAAAATGTCTTTCTTAAATTTCAGAATTATAGTAACATTTTATAACAGGAAAACCACCCTTGCTTACAGAGTTCTCTTAGCTATCTGTGATGCCTGTTTATAGAGGCCACACAGATCAAGTTTGCTGTTACTCCTTCTTCTCTTACTGAATCAGGATGAAAAAGACAATGCTAAAAACAGTATTGTACTAGTCTCATAGTTGGGACACCAAGATTTTCATGCTTACTTCTTACTCTTCTACTGTCAATGTCACTACAGGGAGATCAATACCTTTATTCTTCTTACGCCAAATATATGGGATAGAAGTTAGACAAATTTTTGGTCATTGCCTTGCTGCATGAATGTACTAATACAACAATCATCATGAAGCTGTAATAAGATTCTCCAAACACTAAGAAATATGAATTGTTGTCATAGGAATGGCGGCAGCAGGGCGCACGTTTTGAGTTCTCCTCCGGATCTTATCACAAACAAGACATCTATAACCCATCAAAGGACTCTCTGCTCATCACGCAGAACAGCTAAGAGACCTGTGCAAGGATTACTTGAAGGTGGACAAATTGGGTGAGCAGGGGAAGAAGGAAGGGAATGGAGTGGAGACACAGCCCGCATCTGAGGCTGTGGGGTCACGGTCCACACCTGTGGCTGTGGAAACATGCCCACATCCGCGGCGGTGGAAACGCAGCCAGCATCCGCAGCTGTAGAGATGGAACAGAGAACACAAAAAGGAACAGAGAACACAGGATGGAACAGAGAACACAAAAGACAAGAGGTGGGCTCTTTCCCTGCGTCCCACAGCTGATCTCTCCCGTCGAGGGGGCAGCATATCCAGCATTTGAGGCAATAACCTCAGTGAGACCTCCAGTTGGGCCCTAGGCAGGACAAAGGACACAAACTCCATACCTGAACCCCTCCCCCACTTCCAATCCTACCCTTGCCCTTCCAGAGACTTAAACTGGCCCCTGAACTGAGGAGTAGTGTCAGATTACAGAGGAGCCTTAGTGCTCATGCTCTGGGAAGACTGGTAGGCAGCTCTGACCCAGGGAAGAGGCTGGGAAGAGTGTGATTTTTGCTGGGCTAGGAGAGAAGAAACTCCTCCACACCTAGCCACCACCTTTTCTGGCCTACGGGAAGAGTGTGACATGGTTGGGCTGGAAGAGAGAAGACTCCTCCATCCCCAGCTCTCACCCTTTCTGGCCTGCCTAGGGCAGGGCAATTACAACTGCAGAGGCACTCCCAGGGATCAGCAGTGAGCAGCAGATGCAGCTCTGGGCTTTCGGCAGCTCAGAAATCTCCCATCGACCACACACACATACATACACACACACACACACACACACACACACACACACACACACACAGGGAAGAAGTGCCCTAAGACTCAGGAGAACTGGACACAGGGCTGGTGGTGCTACTCTCAGTGTGCATATGTGCGGGCAACGGCAGAAACTGCACTGACTTTGTAGAAACTACCATCCAGACCACTCAGCCCCACGCATCTAAATCTGCAGTTCCAACGTCACTCTGGTCACCAGGTGACCGGCTCTGCCTGCACAATACTCAGAGGACTCTTTGGTACAGCAGAGGATAACCTGGAGATTACTTGGTAGGCTTAAGCCAAGACTGGTGCTGCTTTTTGTTTTGTTTCGTTTTCTCTTTATATCTTTGATATCTTTGCCTATGTTGAGTGGGGGTTGTCAGTGTTTTCATATGTGAAGGCATTTGATTTTTCCTTTGTTGTTGTTGTTCTTGTTGTTGTTGTGCTTGGTGATTTGCTTTGTTCTGAAATTGCCCTACCAGGGCCCAGCTAAAGAGGCACAAGATTCAACATACCCAGAGGCCAACTCCAGACCAAACCAGAGTAATACCGGGTTTGATCTACAATTTACACACACAGAGGGAATTCTCTACAGGCACAAGAGCCCATAGAGGACAAACCACATTTAAGTGGTCAACCCTCATGCAGCAGAACACCCTTGCGGTGGGCAGAGCCAAGTCTCACACATAGTCACCCTAGGAGTTAACCCCACCTACTCACAAGCGAAAAGCAATTAAAGATCTTCTTCAACAGGACAATATACAAAACACAAGAGTCACCTTTGCAGCAGAGAAGAACGAAGTAGTCCAAGTCAAATATAAAGGACACATGCAACATAAGATAACCCAGCAAGAACTAAGAACTCTCGGGATAACCTAATACATCGAAGCAAACACAGTCAGCCAGAATGGGGAAACAAAGAAACATGTCCCAAATAAAACAACAGAAGAAACCTCTAGTAATGGAACCAAATGAAACACAGGTAACCAACCTATCAGAGATAGAGTTCAGAACACTGATGATAAGAATGTTTAAGGAGCTCAGAGACAACATAAAGAAGGATGTAGAAATCATAATGAACAACCAGTTAGAACTAAAGAACACAATTACTGAAATAAAGAACACACTTGAAGGAATTAACAGCAGGATAGATGAAGCAGAAAATCAAATCAGTGACTTAGAAGACAAGTTAGCAGAAATCACCCAAACAGAACAACAGATAGAAAAAAGAATAAAAAACAATGAAGATGGTTTAAAAGACCTCTGGGCTAACATCAAGCGCAACAACATGTGCATCATAGGAATACCAGAAGGGGAAGAGAGGAAGCAAGGGATTGAGAACATATTTGAAGTAATAATGTCCAAAAACGTCCCTAACCTGATGAAGGAAACCAACCTACAAGCCCAGGAAGTGCAGCAACTGCCAACCAGGATAAACTCAAACAGGCCCACAACAAGACACATTACAGTTAAAATGGCAAAGGTTAAAGACAAAGAGAGAATCCTAAAAGCAGCAAAAGAAAGACAGAGGGTTACATACAAGGGAACTCCCATAAGATTATCAAATGACTTTTCTACAGAAACATTGAAGACCAGGAGGGAGTCGCAGGAGATACTCAAAGTGATGGAACACAAAGGACTACAACCTAGATTGCTTTATCCAGCAAGGCTATCATTTAAAGTTGATGGAGAGATAAAGAGCTTCCCAGAAAAGAATAAGCTAAAGGAATTTATTACCACCAAGCCAGCATTGCAAGAAATACTAAAAAGACTTCTGTAAATAGAAGAAAGATGAAAACAATCTAACTACAAATTTAAAAATGGCAATAACTATGTACCTATCAATAATCACTTTAAATGTAAACGGATTAAATGCTCCAATCAAGAGACATAGGGTTGCTGAGTGGATAAGACAGCAAGATTCTTGTATATGCTATATACAGGAGACTCACCTCAGATCAAAAGACACACAGGCTAAAAGTGAAGGGTTGGACTAAGATATTTCATACAAATGAAAATGAGAAAAAAGATGGAGTTGTGATACTTATATCTGACAAAATAGACTTTAAAATGAAGAACATATTAAAAGACAAAGATGGGCACTATATAATAATAAAGGAATCAATCCGACAAGAGGACATAACCCTAGTAAATATCTATGCACCCAACATAGGAGCACCTAAATATATAAAACAGATACTGACTGACATAAAGACAGAGATTAACAGTAACACTATCATAGTAGGGGACTTCAACACACCTCTAACAACGAGGGACAGGTCTTCCAGACAGAAAATCAATATGGAAACAACAGCTTTAAATGACACATTGGACCACTTGGATTTAATTGATATTTTCAAAGCATTTCACCCCAAAGCTGCAGAATATACGTTTTCCTCAAGCTCACATGGAACATTTTCCAAGATAGACCATATGTTAGCCACAAAACAAGTCTTGATAAATTTAAGAAAATTGAAATCATACCAATTGTCTTTTCTGACCACAGTGCTATGAAATTGGAAATAAACTACAGGAAAAAAAACAAAAACTGGAAGACACACCAAGTGATGGACGCTGAATAACATGTTACTAAATAATGAGTGGGTCAACCAGGAGATCAAGGAAGAAATCACAAGGTGTCTCGAGACAAACAAAAATGAAAACACAACAACCCAAAATCTGTGGGATGCTGCAAAAGGAGTCCTAACAGAGAAATTCATAGCATTGCATGCCTAACTAAATAAATGAGAAAAATCACTAATCAACAGTTTATCTTCACACTTAAGGATCTGGAAAAAGAACAGGCAAACAAGCCCAAAGGGAGTACAAGAAAGGAGATAATAAAGATCAGAGCGGAAATAAATGAAATAGAAACCAGAAAAACAAAATAGAAAAAAAATAGAAAACCAAAAAAAAAAAAAAAATAGTAAACCAAAAAAAAATAGAAACCAGAAAAACAAAAGATCAATGAACCCAAGAGTTGGTTCTTAGAGAGGATAAACAAAATTGACAAACCTTTAACCAGACTCATTAAAAAAAAAGAGAGGGAGGACACAAATTAATAAAATCAGAAATGAGAGAGGAGTAGTGACAACAGACACCGCAGAAATACAAAAATTTTAAGAGATTATAATGAGCAACTATATGCCAACAAATTTAACAATCTGGAAGAAGTGGACAATTTTCTAGAGGTGTACAACCTTCCAAGGCTAACTCAAGAAGAAACAGAAAACCTGAATAGACTGATTACCACCAGGGAAATTGACTCAGTAATCAACATTCTCCCTACAAACAAAAGCCCTGGACCACATGGCTTTACAGGTGAATTTTACAAAAAGTTCAAAAAAGTATTATCACCTATTCTCCTCAAGCTATTCCAAAAAATCCAGAAGGAGGGAAGACTCCCAAACACTTTTTACGAAGCCATTATCAGCCTGATACCAAAATCAGACAAAGACACCACAAAAAAAAGAAAACTACAGGCCAATATCTCTAATGAATATAGATGCAAAAATTCTCAACAAAATATTAGCGAACAGAATTCAGCAATACATTAAAAAGATCATACACTATGATCAAGTGGGATTCATCCCTGGTATGCAAGGGTGGTTCAACATCCACAAATCAATTAATGGGATACACTACATTAACAAAATGAAAAATAAATTCACATGATCATATCAATAGATTCAGCAAAAGCGTTTCATAAAATCCAGCAGCAATTTATGATAAAAATCCTTAAGAAAGTGGGAATAGAGGGATCATATCTCAACATAATAAAGGCCATATATGATAAACCCACAGCTAACATCATACTCAATGGGGAAAAGCTAAAACCATTCCCCTTAAGATCAGGAACAAGGCAAGGTTGCCCACTTTCTCCACTTCTATTCAACATAGTGCTGGAAGTTCTAGCCACAGCGATCAGACAAGAAAAAGAAATAAAAGGCATCCAAATCAGTAAGGAGGAAGCAAAATTGTCATTACATACAGATGATATGATACTATATATAGGGAACCCTAAAGACTCAACCAAGAAACTATTAGAGCTGATAGATGAGTTTAGTAAAGTAGTAGGATACAAAATTAATATTGAGAAATCAGTTGCATTTGTATATACCAATAATAAAACATCAGAAGGAGAAATTAAAAAAACAATCCCATTTACAATTGCTCCAAAGACTATAAAATACCTGGGAATAAATTTAACCAACGAAGTAAAAGATCTATACTCAGAAAATTATAAGACACTAAAGAAAGAAATGAAAGAAGATACAAATAGATGGAAACACATACCATGTTCATGGATAGGAAGAATTAATATAGTTAAAATGTCCATACTGCCTAAGGCAATATACATATTCAACGCAATTCCTATCAAACTACCAACGACATTTTTCACAGAAATAGAACATATAATCCTAAAATTTATATGGGACCATAAAAGACCTCGGATTGCCTGAGCAATCTTGAGAAATAAGAACAAAGTGGGAGGTATAACAATACCTGACATCAAATTATACTACAAGGCTACAGTAATCAAAACATCATGGTACTGGCATAAAAACAGACACATAAATCAATGGAACAGAATAGAGAGCCCAGAAATAAATCCATGCCTATATGGCCGTTTAATCTGTGACAATGGAAGCAAGAATATACGGTTGGGTAAAGACAGTCTATTCAATAAATGGTGCTGGGAAACCTGGACAGACATATGCAAAAAAATGAAGCTGGATCACCTCCTTACACCATATACAAAAATAAATTTAAAGTGGCTTAAAGACTTAAATGTAAGTCTGAAATCATAAAATTCCTAGAAGAAAATATAGGAAGAAACTTCACAGACATTACCCAGAGTAGGATTTTTACTTTATATCTCCTCACGCAAGGGAAGTAAGAGAAAAAATAAACATGTGGAATTACATCAAACTAAAAAGTTTTTTCACAGCAAAGGAAACCATCAATAAAACAAAAAAGGATCCTACTGAATGGGAAAAGATATTTGCCAATGATATATCTGATAAGGGGTTAATATCACAAATATAAAAAACTCACTCAACTCCAGAATAAACAAACAACCCAATTAAAAAATGAGCAGAGGACATGAAGAGACATTTTTCTAAAAAGGACATACAGATGGCAAACAGACATATGAAGAAATGCTCAACCTCACTAACCATCATAGAAATGCAAATAAAAACCACAGTGAGTACCACCTCACCCCAGTCAAAATGGCTATCATCAATAAATCAACAAACAACAAGTGCTGGCATGGATGTGGAGAAAAGGGAACACTTGTGCACTGTTGGTGGGATTGCAGATTGGTGCAGCCACTATGGAAAACAGTATGGAGGTATCTCAAAAATCTGAAAATGGAACTATCTTATGATCCAGTAATTCCACTCCTAGGTATCTATCCGGAGAAATCCAAAACTCTAATTCAAAAATCGTTGCACTCCTATGTTTATTGCAGAACTATACACAATAGCCAAGACATGGAAACAACCGAAATGCCCATCGGTAGATGACTGGATTAAGAAGCTGTGGTACATTTATACAGTGGAGTATTACGCTGCCATAAAGAAGAAAAACCTCTTACCATTTGCAACAACATGGATGGACCTAGAGAACATTATGTTAAGTAAAATAAGTCAGACAGAGAAGGACAAATACCATATGATCTCACTTATATGTGGAATCTAAAGAAAAGAATAAGTGAATGAACTAATCAGAAACAGTTTTGGAGACAAAGAGGAAAAACTGAGGGTTGCTAGATGGAGGGGGTGGGGATAAGGGGGAAGGTGAGGGGATTAGAAAACAGTCTGTAACCACAAGATGGCCACGGGGTTTTGAAAATTAATTTGGGGAATGTAATCAATAATGTTGTAAGGATTTTGTAAGGTATCTGATGGACACTTGTCCCATTTGGGAGACCACCTCAGGGATGATGTAGATGCCTGATCACTGCACTGTACACCTGAAGCTGAACAATAATGAATGCCAACTATATGTATGCCATATATATGTATATATATGCCATATATATGCCATATATATGTATATATATGTATATATATATATATGTATGTATATATATATGTATGTATATACGTACAAGAAGCGGAGTACACCATTAGGAATAGAGACAGTGGAAATGTAATGGCTCTGTGCGATGTCAGAGGGATAGTGGATGGGGAGCGGGGGGTTCACACAGTGTGGGGGATATAAATGATAAACGTCTAAGTATTACTTTGTCTTGTGTACCTGAAACTAATAAAAAAAATGCAAAAAAAAGAATAAACAAGAAACCAGGGAAAAAAAGAAATATGAATTATATGTTGAAAATCAATCAGGCAGCAAAATAAAGCAAGTTGACTTGAAATTGTACTCTGCAGTATTTTGTACAAGGAAAAACAATAAGTATGATTTGAGGATGAAAGAAACAATGTTTAAGATAAGACAAATATTTGTTATTAAGAATCTGAAAGTACCATTTATAGAGGTATAATGATTCGGATTTCATAATTTCTGCGAAATCAAAAAATCTTAGCATTAGCAAATAGAAAACTAATTTTAAAATTAGATTTTGTTTGCCTCTGTGCTCCCAGTTTCATGTACCCCCATCCCTGCACTGCACAAGCCTCAAGCATGTGCATGTCACGTGTAGTTCCTTGCACTGGCCAGGATGTACCAGCACTGATTACATGAGGTTTTCCTTTAGCGGTAGATGAAAGCACTTCCTGTTAGATGAAACATGTTGCTAGAACCACAACGAACGTTCTGGAGCCTAAGGCTAGAGTCTACTGAAGCTTTCATTCACAAAAGAAACAGTCTTTCAGAAAGCTCGTATCTTATTTGGTTTTACTGTGTCAAGATAAAATACAGTGGGGTTTACCTAAGCAAATGATTCCTCCCCCACCTCCAACCCCCAGGAGAAACATTCAAAACACTTACCTTGTGCCTTCCTTATAAGTTGCGAGTTTGATACTATGAGTATTTATTAGGGTAAGCATTTACTCATTCAAAAGAAATGCTTAATAACAGGATGTTTGGATATAGTACAATAATATATGCTAATTGTTTGCAGCCTCTCATTTTCCAGTATATTAATTTCTGTCTATTGAACTTACTATATAACATATAATCAAATACAGGTTTGAATGACTTTAACAAATAAAATTTGCCCATTATTTACCTCATGTTACCACTGTGATCTTTCTGCCCTATTTTGAATATTGAGTCCGAGGAAGTTCTATGATAACAAATAAATAAAAAAGGTTCAGTCTGGCTAAGAAAATTTTATCACATTTAAAACAGTTTTGGTAACATCATAATGTTTGGAATCATTCAACTTTTACAATTCTATATAATATTTGTGTATAAAACCATATACAGCAACAATACAGTCAACAAATTTGAAGCAATACAGGGCCAATTTTAAAAACATAACATACATTTATACACAGATCTTTATGTGTAAAAAGCAAGATGCATGTTTTAAAAAGCATGCATATTTATTATGTATATCAACTTCTAGGTCATACAACTTACTTCTAGAAAAGAAAGATTGTATCACCTCCTTGGTAGGTGACACACCATCTTTACCCAGTAACGATTATACACACACACACAGAGAAAGGAAAGAATGAAACAGAGAAAGAGAACTAACATTTTCAGTGAACTTTGTTATATTAGAAACCATTCGGCAAAAACAAACTGGCTATAAAATGTAGAGTAAGGCTCACTCTCATTTGCCAGTAGCTGTCTTAATATCACATGAGATTTTAGTTCTCTCTCTTTCTGTTTCATTCTTTCCTTTCTCTGTGTGTATATGACTGTTGCTGGGTAAAGAGAGTGTGTCACCTGCCATGGTGGTGATACAATCTTTCTTTTCTAGAAGTAAGTTGATATGTGTGCTTTTTAAAGCATGCATCTTGCTTCCTACTACATAAAGACCTGTGTACGAATGTGTGTGTGCAGGTTATGTTTTTAAAATTGGTCCTGTATTGCATTAAATTTGTTGACTGTATTGTTGAAATAAGTCAGACAGAAAAAGTTGAGAACCATATGACTTCACTCATATGTGGGATATAAAATTGAAGGCAACAAAGGAACAAGACAAACAAATAAAGAAACAAAAATGCATAGACACAGACAATAGTTCAGCACTTACCAGAGGGTAAGGGGGTAGGGGGGTGGTAGATGAGGGTAAAGGGCATCAAATCTATGGTGATAGAAGGAGAACTGATTCTGGGTGGTGAACACATAATGAAATATACAGATGATGTATTATAGAAAGGTACACTTGAAACCTATGTAGTTTTGACCATTTTCACCCCAATAAATTTTAATAATAAAAAATATATATCACATGAGATTTATGGCTGGCACTTTTATGTCCTTGCTCCTTGATGCAGCAACACAAACCAGCTCTAGTGAATCAAAGAAGATGCATGTTTTAGTCCTGGCCAGTTTTACTATTGTGACTTTGGTCATCATAACTAAGTAGAAATGGATAGCATAAAAGCAGAACAAGGCAAAATATTAATACTTCCTAATTTTTAATGTTCATAGCATCTCTATCATTGTATTATGGACAGCTACTGAAAAATGTATTTCACATCACTCTTTTTATTCTAACCTCTCCGACCCCATTATGGTTGATTCTCATGCAGGAAGAAGAATTCCAGAAATTTCCCATTTACATCAATATAAAATGGCTTTAACTGCAGTGTTTATAAATTCCATCTGCAAACTTAAATAATTGTAAAAAATATCAAAGAGAAAACTAATCATACAGGAAGGCCATACCTGATAGTGACAACTGTGACATACCCTATTTCCCCGAAAATAAGACCCAGCCAGACAATCAGCTCTAATGCGTCTTTTGGAGCAAAAATTAATATAAGACCCGGTATTATATTATTATATTTCTTATATTATATTACATTACATTACATTATATTATATTATACTATATTTTATATTATATCCAGTCTTATAGTAAAATAAGACCGGGTCTTATATTAATTTTTGCTCCAAAAGACACATTAGAGCTGATTGTCCGGCTCGGTCTTATTTTCAGGGAAACACAGTAGTGGGTCAGGGGGAGAAGCACTGAATTGGAGACCCATTTTTCTTTTCAATTTTTTTCCCACATTTTCCACATTCTAATGAAGAATTTTGAGAAAACTTTTTACATCTCTCTAAATCTCAGCAATTTTATCAAATGGAGATGTAAATACCAATTACACAGAATTGCTGTGAATATAAGGTACTATATATGAAAGGATTTTATCAGCTGTAATGAGACAGTAAAGATATAACATTATTATTAAAATAGCAGCTCATGTTTCTTTCTTCTTTTTAAGAACAGTGAATAGTAATATAAAAAATAACTTAAGCTGTTGGCACAATATTTATGTCTAAGTTATCCATGGGAAATATGTCAAAATCCATTGTGCGTGAAATAAATGGCTTCATTTGTATGCAATATAGCATTTGGTATACTATAAAATGATAAGATCCAATCTCCAAACCTCATTAACTTACAACAAAGGTTTATTTCTCACCTACATGACATGCTGACTGTGAGTTAGCTGTGGCCCTTTCCCATGTTTTTTCTTGACTCCCAAATCCAGGCAGAAAGAGAGGCCTCAATCTGGGAAACGTTCTACAGAAAGAGGAAAAGAAAAATGGCAGCGCCCTGTAACAGCTCTGCAACCTTCTGCTCAGAAATGGGCTGTGTCCATTCTGCTCACATTCCATTTGCTAAACTAAGTCACAAAGTCAATACTGATGTCACTTGGATGGAAAGAACACTTCTCCCAGAGGTGCAAGCACCAGAGAGGGGCCCCTGTAAGCACCATGTATTTTAAACAAACAATACAGTCTATCACACAATAGATAAACTATAAATAGACACAATTATGCCCAAGGTCTCACCATTTTCCTGCATACTCGCTTTTATGAATGGCCTGAAAAAAGAAGTGGAAAGCCTGTGGAAAAGGAATACACAAGTCACATCATGCGAAATGACACAAATAGAGAAGAAATACTGGTAGCTTTTTAAACGCTTGCAGATTAGAATGTCGGTGATCACCATAATTGACATGCAAAACGAACAGAAAGGTAAATGGCCTTTTTACAATTTTAACAAGAGAATTCTGTCTGACTGCCATTCCAAGCCCTCCCCCACCACCATTTAGGAGCTGTAAGACCTAAAATATCACTCCATCAGCCTGAGTTGTCTCAGATTCCAAAATGCTGTGGAGGTGTTCCCATGTATTTCAAAGGGGCTTGAGGGAGGGAGGAAAGGCTACTTAGTGATCTGAGGGAAAAGATGCATTGATCTCAAATTTAATTTATTGGATAGAAAAATCACCCAGAGTGAGAAGGAAACTTCAAGTGATCGTCTGAGCATTGCTTTCTTTGTCTTACTAAACTGAGTGACATAGGAATCTTAAAGTTCTTTTAAATATAGTAAAAGGTATTTGAATAACTGTCACCAGTGTAGTGATGTGCAGCATAAGAAAATGATTTTAGTTACCTCACTACTGTACAATAGTAAATGCACTCTGTTGACTACAAAAGAATTTAATTGAACTTTGCAGGGTATAGGTCCCAGTACACTTCACTATATTGGATATTTAAATATAAGAAAGTTTTCAAACCAAGAAAAAGGCCTGGGAGAAAAATAATGACTATAAAGGAAAGCATGAGTCTTCAGGCAACTAACCCATAATGCCTGGGAAAAAAAATCACCTGCTAAATTAAGGACATGCCATTTCTAAAATAACTGAATTCACACACTAAGTAAACTATTTGGAGATATCATGACACAAAACACAGTTTTAAAAGCAACTGGGAGCCTGGAACATATTAACATTTTTCAAAACCTATAACATAAAATAATGAGTTCACCAATCAAAATAAGAGCAAATAAATTCATAAAATATTTTGTCAAGATGCTACTGTGTGGCTCAGCTATTTATATTTTAGTGCATAGACACAGGTGAAGAAAATGTTACTAAATAGATACAGAGGAAGATTCTAAAGGGACATTCTTTCATTGAAAATATCAAATTGTACTGGACAGAATATTTTTATGGCCTCCTTCCACCAGTAAGTTACTTCTCGTTTGGGGTCTCCCTTTGTCTGGACCCTTTGACCAGGATTAGATAAACTCTAGTTCGACACTTGAGACCTTTGTTAGTAAGAAATCTCACCTCTTTCTCTCTTTACTTTCCGGTTCCTCCTATTTCCCCCACTTTCTCTTACTTTTCTTATCTCATTCCTTTCCTCCACCAAAGTTTTCAGTCTCTAAGGCTGAAAATAAGAGAGGTTTTGATTACCTGTTTATAATCTTTTTATAAAAACTGTTTGCCTAAATACAAGTTAAATTTTGAACACGTATATTTGGCTAGAGTTTAAAACTAGGAAGCTACTGGCTGATTCTTAGAAGTCGTTTGCCATATAGACATTCTGCTATATCAATGGCTATTGGATTTAGCCTTTGGTGTTGCATTCCAAAAGAGGCCAAATTTGGAAAACCTTGACACTAACATGTACAAAAACCAACGTCTCTGCAGCTCCTCTGGGAAGCAAGTACAAAAATAATTCCATGGTGATTGGATCCATGTGATTTGATACAGCCCACTTGAAGTGTGGTTTCAAGGGAAAAAAAAAAGAGTGAGGCCCGCAGAGATATACTGCAAACTTATTTATGTTATTTGGTTCAGTATTGTATACTGTAATATTATCTCTCTGTGAGCTTCTCAGCTTGACTTTTTCCTGATATGCCTGAGTGTTTATAATGTCAGAAAAAAATGTAAAGTATAGATACTACATTTCTTATTTGGTGTCTTTTATAATCTCCTGCAGATCTTCAGGAAACTGCTAAGCTGAATTCTCCTATCTTAAAGAACAATGCCTCAATGTAAAATACCAAAAACACAAATAGGAGGAATAATTTATGGGAAATGGGGTTTTCATTGGGTGAAAAATATCGCTTTTCTTCTATATCTCCTAATGTATTTTGTCACTCTTTAGCACAATTTGTATGGAGATGACCCATTTGCCATATTTTAAATACATTGTATGTTAGAGACTGACTATATGTTTCAGGAAACAAATTCAGGATTAAAAAAGCATATGGTAAACATATGCTGGTGTTATGTGTAATGGTGGTTTCATAAAATGAGAAGTAATATATACGTGAGCCGAGCAGATAAAGTGACTGTGGTATGTACTGTCCAGGCACTTGAATGATTTTGCCCTTTGTTTCTTCTCTTGGTTGTCAAAATGTTCAGGTAAGCCCCAATTTCATTAAGAAGTACATTAATATTTAGACAGTTCAAACATATTTTTTATTAAGAAAGGATTCCTCCTATTAAATGTAGACAAAAATCTACAATTTCACTTTCTATGTGAGGTTTCCTTAAATGTACGTAATATTCATAACTGTTTTTAGAATTTATCCTTTCACAAAACATATAAAAGAATCCTCTCATATGTAAATTAATTTCAAAGAAACAAAGTCCACTGCAGTTAGAAAACCAATATCCTTTACATTGTATGAGATAGTCTAATTTAATTACATCTTCCAAGAACTAAAAATATTCACTTTGTAAGGGGTCCTTTTTAATTACAATGTCAAGCTTTATTTAACATCATTAGTGGTATTGGAATACTGTGTTATGTTTAAATAATCCCATCAACCTTATTTCTTAGATTTGAAGGAAATAGGAAGATAAACTTACATTATATTTGTTTTATTTAATTTTTGTTCTTTGAAATTATGGAAAGTTTTACCTTTTTCAATTTGAACAAAAGACTTGAATCTGAGAGGAATTAGAATAAAACATATCTCTTGGAATATTTGAGCATCTTCAATGAATTTGAATGACATTAAAACTCTCTGAAACTTCAACAGAAAATAATAATATAAATACTTATACTTCTAAAAGTCACAAAAGCACTCATAATATTAATTCCATAACTATTTGGTATACTTACTAATCATTTCTAATGCACATATGAAAATAAATATATTTTTCAATACATATATATGCATGTGTACATATAGTTATGTATAATCATATAATCATTAATAATTTATTATTGTTATATCATTATTTTATACATATATATAAATACTACCACTATTAGAAAACAAAATATGGTTCTGACAAACAAGTACCAAAAATTAACTATTCTACTATTTACTCGGGAAAAATTTTGATAAGAATTTTTTTTGCATTTATTTAGGAGAATATTGTTGCCTCATAACTTCCTACTTAAATTATTACAACTTAATTTACCTAATTCCAACTTGACCCTCTCTAATCAATCTCCCACACTTCCACCAAAGTGATATCAGGGTATGACTATGTCTCTCTTCCTGCTTAAGTGGCTCTATATTCTTTTCAGGTTAAATTCAAGTTGCTAGAGCACACTATTCAGGAGTTTCATTATCTGACCTCTGCCTGTGTCTTTTTGTATTTCCTATTATACCCCATTCCCTTTTGCTACCAATTTACTATTGCCCAGATGATGAGTCTCACTCATCTACTCTATGTGTTTTATGTGTTCACACATGCCATTTCCTCAACCTAAAATATTCTTCCTCCCCATTTTAACCAAATTTAATCTAATAGTCTTTTAAGATCCAAATCAAGAATCACTTCTTCCTGAAAGCCTTTATCACTTCTCCCGTCCCCTACTCTGATATCCATTTCCAGTTACTAACTCCTTCACTGACAGACACACAGCAGCCTAAAAAACACAAAAAGCCAACAGATTGCCACACAGAAAAATTATCTGCTGACCTGAATTAGTCATTACCTAATGCCAAATCTATTCTTGTTTTGGCTTTCTTTTCTGGACTCCCCAACATGTGTGCGTACACACACACACACACACGCACACACACACACGCACACACACACACATGTGATACCAGCACTGGTATCAGAGGCCCTATAAAGATCAACAGGTGAGCATTCAGTATACCTGTCCCTGTTCCCACCATATGTTAGCCTCCCCACCCTTACTTTAGCCATAGAAATAAGGTTATTTCTCTCTGATTCCCTTGAGTCATTACTTCATTCTGTTTATGTGTGGCCTCTTTTTCAGAGCTGATATTCTTCCCTGCTTAATATACAATATCATTTTTACCACTGGACCTCAAAATCTTTTATAAATACCACCCCAATTTTTTTGAGATGGTTAGAAATCACTACAACTCCTTGTGAGAACATCCGTATGAATATTTCATGATCATCAAATTGCTTTTTCAACATAATTATTCAGAATTCAGTCAGTATCACTCAAAGAAAGTAAATTCTGATGCTACATGTTCTGCTCCTAATCCAAATCTATTTTAAGTTCTGGAGCTGCAACTCAGAGTTAAATTAGACTATAAGGAGCAAAACGATTGCAATGGTTGCGCTTACAGTTTTGCAAAACAAATCCCCATTTGATAAAACAGTTCTCTGATTATTTGAGAACTGGATGCATAAATTAGGTTGACATTAAAAGAAGAAAAGTCCTTAACCACTAGAGAAAATAATATTCAATCCTGAGAGATCCTACAATGTTTCAAGGTAAATAATGCATTTTCACAGGCATATGGAATTGGCCCAAGGCCATCACTGTGCTTCACATTGGGTGGGAACAGTTGATACACAGCTCCAGTGATGAAGAAAGAGGTCCTGTAGGGACCCACCTGCGTCAGCAAGAGGAGCATCAGGCCATACACACGTCCCTCCTGACAGGGCACATTGGTGTTGCATACTTTCCGTGCATGGCCCAGCTCCTCTTGTGGCCTGGAGTCAGACTGGCATCCTAGTTGAAAGTTTTAACAAGTGCAGGAAAGAGGATATAAGCAATTGGAAGCACTTACTTGCTTTTTATTTCAGCAGCAAAGTACTCTCTTACTCTGGGAGAGGGAGGAATGTGCCTTGTTTTTAGATAACAGAGTATTAAGATGCCAAAGACTAAAATGTGAAATGGAAAATAAGATTCAGGCCTAAAAGAGAGTCAGTTTTAAGTGTGTGCCAAACAGAAATGAATTTAGTCATCCCCCGGTACTTTTGATTTAGTTTTTGAATCTGACAGAAACTTTTTTGGTTAAAGAGGGGTCTCCTAAGTGAGCAAAAAACTGGGTGCTTTGATTATGGAAAAGCCAACCTAAAATAACTGAAAATTATTTTGCTATTTCTAAATAATTATCCACATATCACTATATCATATCAAAACCCAATAAAAATTTTATGTTCATGAGGATGGATTTTTTTCTGTTTCATATTAAGTTTTCTTATCATCATTACAAATGTAAAGGTGGAGTGACAGGGAATAATAATAAATTGAATAACCTTACTTTCCTTCCTCATGTTAAGTCTTACCAACCTTCAACCAACAATGTTCTCTGCCCACAAAATCCATAAAGATATTCTTGAATGGGTTTATTCACAATGCAAAGATGCTTCATGAAATACATAGCATTCACTAGATGCTGATTAAAATAATCTTCCTAAGTTTTAATCTTTTAAAGATTTTAGGCAAAGAAAAACACAAAAACCGATAGACGAAGGATAATTTGAATACTCTCTTGAAATAAAAAAAAAGAAAACTTTAATTGCCTTTAGAAAGGATGATTACATTGCATTTAGAAAGGATGACTTCCACCTACAGTAATCTTTATAAGCCATTTATATATCCATTTGAAGTATAGTCTCTGAGTACTGTGTATATTGGAAGTAAGTTTGGAAATGTTTGAGAGAGATCAAAATAGTATATAATCCTCCCTAGAACCTTAGAATGTCACCATCATTACAATTCTCTACATGATTTTACAGTTGTATTTTGCTGTTCACTTTGTTTTCCTTCTTTCCTGTGTGTAGAATTCGAGAAGGGAGAATATGGGTCAGTGATGGAGGTATCAATAGTGTTAGGCTTAAGTGATGAATAACAATGGAGAGATGGGGAGTGTAGAAGAGAACTTCAGTTCTTTTTAGTGAGGATGCTGGTCCTCAACCAACAAAGCATTAGATAGAAGTAAAACAGGAGTATGCTTCAAAGGAGCCAACAACACCCTATTTCCTTTAGTTTATTGTCATCTTCTCACTGAATCTACTTCCACAGATGTAGTTAGAGCAACTGGCTTTTCAAGTAAGGAAACCAAGCCCCAGAATTAGTAAAAGTCATACAGCTGTTAACAGAGCCAAGACTCAATTTCCTGTGCTTTTTCTGTTATGCCTGTTTTCTCATTATTCCATGTTTTTCTCAATGAAAGAACCGTGACATCGTTATGAAAGTCAACACAGTCTTGAAGAAAGTTTCCAGTGCTCAAATCTGGAATGTTCTCTCAGAATAACAATTGAATCCAGAACATTGTCTCATGGTAACAGTTGAAACCTACAATGTCCCCCTAGAGTAACAAATCAAAACTCAATAATAAGGCCTTTCAGTGTAGTCTTTTTCCAAATACCTCTGAGTGGGTGGAGGAATTAAAGACAAGGGAAGACTTTATCTGAGACTTTCTAACCCACATACAAGAACAGATCGAAATGAACACTCAACATCCGGTACGTAAAAAATGTGAAATGGGTACTATGGACAAAATAAAAAGTGACACAAACATTATTCTCTCCCCACCCCACCCCACTTTCCCAATCTTGGTCCTAGTCATCTTCTCCTACAACAGTTGACATGAAAAGCACTCATGAAGGACCACAATTCAATAGCCCTGATGCTGAGGCTCTGCTCTTGTGAAAATCCATGGATCAGGTTGGATGTCTAGGTCACTAACATCCAAATGAAATGGATGTTATATATCAACTGCAGCCACTCAGCCTTACAACCAAGGAACAACCCCATCCCCCACCCCTTCCACATCTGTCAGGACCTATCCCTCCCTGCTCCATCTCCTCCCAGGCTATCAAAATTCTGAGCTTATTTCTGGACTCGTTTCCTCCTTAGATCTGCTTATAGGAGCAAGGATCTAATAATTATTGATTCACTTACTTTTTCTTGCTTAGAGAGATTAATTATAATAATACTAGGAATCATAATACTCTTGCAGCTAAGTCTTTTTGATCAGTAAAACAGTACTCAAATTGCTTCCTCATAACAGAACATTCTCAACCAAAATACATTCAGTGTAGCACTAACCACAGCAATATTTTTAAAAATATTTTTCATCTGAACCTACATTAAAGTAGAAATAGATCAGGTAACTCTGATGAGGTGATTTATGCAAAACGTGTAATCCCAGCTGCTATGAGAAAAACAAAGTAATCAAAGTAAATGTAAGCAATTGCTTAGTAAATATCTAAGCAATGAACAGACCCTCTCTTAGGTAACTATCACCAAAGAAGGCTTTTTTGTTGTTGTTGTTGCCAAAAAACAATTACATCTCTAAAATTCACTCCACTAGTGCAATGCATAGATGTTCGCAGCAGCTGCAGGATGTGTTTTGTATTATTGGAGGACAGAAGAACTTTATGATGGTTTGTACTAACGTCAACAGAACTAAGTTTCCCAGAATCCCCTTCCCTGTATGTATCTGGTTAGAGATGGCCAAAAGAGAAGTTTCTGTGAGCTTTGGAAGGCTGAAGTGAGGGTGCACACATGACGCTCTGAAGCTCGGTATGAGCAGAAGGTGGCCCTGGAGTTCATGAACAGTGTCGCTAACTTGCTGGCTTGCCTTGCTGGGAAGGGGCAGCAGCTGGGCCTAGAGCCCCTATCCCAGCTCCCACTGGATCTCCTTCTGCTTCTCTGAGGCTGTGTCTCATTGCTTCTTCTGCAAAAAACCTGCACTAGTATCAAGGTTGGAGGAAATGAAAGACAGAACTTTGTCCTCATGGGTCCAGTATGTCCTTTCATGTTCTAGTTTGTCTTCATTCTCCTCTTCTTTGGGTTCAGGCTTTCTTTCCAACAGCTGACCTACAACAACTTCAGACCACCAGTACTCAGAGAGACGGGCAGCAGCCTTACAGAAATTTCTTCACCAGCTGCCACAATTGCATAATGTCTGTTTCCTCTGCTAAGTCCCGTGTTCCCCTTCCACTTCCCTTACAGATCACTTATTGATACAGAATCATGCCCAGGGAACAGCAACAGGACCCTAATCAAGGAATAGGTGTGGAGTCTCTGGGTTAGTTTCTGTACCCATGCCCCTGTGCAGTAACCCCCTTTGAATTTTGGCTAGCCCTGTGACTCACTTTTGATTAATTGGATAGAAGTGATGCTCCATGACTTTTGAGGCTAGGTCATAAGAAGCTTGCAGATTCTGACTGGTCTCTTGAAAAACTCACAGTGAAAGAACACAGACCCCCTATAAGCAGTTTACTATCCTGAGACTACAGTGCTGTGAGAAATCTCAGTGACTTTACTGCTGCCCAAAGAATGCTATATAATTAATGCTTTATAATTAATTTATAATAGAATGGTTCCTGGGTGGTCCTATTCTTGTCAGGAAATAAAAGCTACAATATTGCATTCACCTGCCTGGATAAAGACCTTGCCTCACTTTTGCCTCATCTCTGTGCTATGTCTGGCATTATTGCTTTCAGTATCTCTTCACTCCAATCCATTATGCACATTACTACTATATTAAATCATGTAAGAATATCAAACTTATTATGTCATCTTACTATTAAATAACTCTTCCAAGGGTCCCATTATACATGGCGATAAAGTTTAAATCTTTCATTCATCTTCCATCTCTAGTTCCATCTCCATTTTCTACTGTCCTCCAAAATGAATGTCCCTACTGTAGTCAAAGTCATATTTCACATCCCTGGATATGCCTTGGTGTTACCACCGTCAAAGGTTTGCTTACCTTGCCCTCCCATTAGACTTCCAATCTTCCCATTTAGCTGCATGAATTCCACCCATCTTTCAACCTCCAAGCTACATCCTACCTCCTTCATGAAGCTTTTCAGTTCCTCTCTCTTCTCTTCCTGTTACCCCTGCTATAGAAATCTTACTTATATTTCTGTGTATATTTTTATTCCCTAATTAGATTACAATTATATTGAAGAAAGGTCTGTGTTATTCATCTTTATATTTTTCTAAAAGAAAGTATTTATTGGAGTGGTAGATTTATTTATTTTCCCTCTTTTATGATCTTAAAATAAAGTACTTTGAGAGAAAATAAATTGTCCCAAACTATACTGAAGAAATTATACTGACAGCTTTCAATGAAACTTTGAGCAAAACTATCACTAGCTCTGGTATTTACACTAAAGAGATGACTATGGAGCAATTTTATCTAATCTTCATAAGCATGAAAATCTCCTTTTGATTAAAAATATTACGAATTCCTCTCATGCTAGTGATTGTACTTTTGACACAATGCATAACAAAAAGCTACTCTGCGTTCCACGTTACTTATAATAAAAGTGTCTATTTTATTAATCACAGCAGCATGCCAATAAAACTAAAAATCATATGTCAAATCTCTGCAGCATATGCTATTTATTTATTTAGTCTATAGGTAATGATTGAGGTAAATATAGATTCTAAGATCAGATTCCAAGGCACCTTGCAATAACTTCATGTCCCCATATTTGACACTCTTCTATAATGCTTTTGACATGTCTTGGAGAGATTGTTTTTGAAGAATAGTCACTGTTTAAACGTCATTTTGGAAAAGTTCAGCTTGGTTTGGCAACAATCTAGATGCTCAGAAATAGAGGAATGATTATGTAAGTTACAATAGGTCCATGCAATTAATTTTATGGACACAAAATATCATATTAAAATTTTGTAATAACAAAGAATTTTATTTTTCTAAATTTCCATAAAAATTGTATGTATAGTATGAACACAGATACACACAAAAAATATGCATAGAGAAAATAATAAGCAAAAATAAAGTATTACATTTCTTTTGTATTTCCTTAATCAGAGTATGGGTAATTACTTATTTTTTAATTTACATTTTTATTTTTAAATGTTCTTTAATTAATATATATATATATACATAAATACATATACATATATATATGTATATATATATACACACATATATTATGGTTTTACTGGAAAAATGTAATATACTTAATTTCTTAAAGGTCAGAGTTTTTACCTAAACATTCTTACTCCTCTCTGTGGCTCTACCAATCATCAATAACCATAGTCCCAGAAACTACTCATGCAACCTTACAATTAAAGAAAACATACTCACTAAATGCACTGCCTTAGCTACAAAGTAATACTTTAAAAACTATATTACATACAATATGTCAAGCACCAGGGCTTTTAGTTCTTATATTCTGTGATTTTGTAAACAAGCCTGTGTTCCACCTAGCCATAGACTTGACAACTTTTAGGCTTTGATCATATCCCCTCTTAGCTTTCATGTTTCTTGCCTAAAGCATCTTAATTTCATGAATCGAGGTTCATATGGGAACCCCTTGATGATTTTACTGATTGTTTTCTGGGATTCTTCCAGATCTATTTTGTCTGAGGAGTGGTGAGCTGGAGAATACATAGTATTCCAGGTCTAATACAATTGTAGGATGATGTTTTCTGATTTGTTTCCAGTTTTCTTTATTAGGGAGGCCATTGGGTTGGGACCTTTGGGATCAGACTGCAATTATTCTTAAGTCACTGTCTTGCGTTATAATTGAAACCTTGAAGTCATCAGTTCTACACCCTTTTTTTTTCTTTTCTTCAAATAGATCTCTTACCTACATATACACATTAAAGCTCATCTGTCAGTTTTTTACATTCACATAACAGCGAATTTATCTTTAAATTTATTTCCATGAGCCTGACATCTTATAGTCCAAATACCTTGATAGCAGCTTCAGTTGGAGATTTTATTACTCAATTTACTAACATGTTAATAATAATAAAAAAATGTAATCTCTAGATGATTTCCTCATTACCATCCTCCAGTTAGAAAAGTGCTTATTTATTTTTGCCCTTTGTTTCCTGTCTCTAAGTACTTAACCCACAATAAAAACATTTTCCCTAATGCCATGGTAACTACTGAGTTTTCTCAGTCATTTTGTCTTTTATCTGAAAGTTTACTTTTACAGTGTGTATTGAAGTAATCTGACCATGTATTACGACTTCTAATAACTTGTCATGCATCCTATTGAAAGTCATTTTTTCACACTCTCCTACTGAAAGCACTTAAATCCAACGGACTCCAATTGAAAATTTTTCATTGGCATCTTACAGTTGATTATCAGAAAGTCTTTTCATCCATGTGCTCAGGGAGAGAAAGAGACCCACAGTTATGGTATCTCTTCTCCTTATAAAGATCACCTTTTACACAGGCCCTACCTCCAAATGTGGTCACCTTGGGGGTTAGTGCTTCAACATGCAGGGGGGAAACATAAACATTCAATACGTAACGTACATAATAACTTTATTTAAAATAGTGAAAAATGGAAACAAATATCATTAACTGGTGAATTAACAAATTATGGTGTATCTCTATAATGGAATATTATTTGGCAAAATAAATTACTTATACATGCAAAAATATGGAAGAATCTCATCAACGAAGCCAGATCCAAAAGGCAAGATACTTTGTGGTTTTATTTATATGACACTCTGGAAAGGGCAAAACTATATTCAGGAATTAAAAAGTGATCGTTAGGGCCTAGTTTTAGAAGAAAAGGATTGATTACAAAAAGGAGAGCACAAGGAAAAGAAATATTCTACTGTTTATTATGATTGTGATAGAATATATATGACTGTATGCATCTGTCAAAACCTATCACTTAAAATGTGAATTTTACACTTAAAAATGTGAATTTACTGTATATAAATTACAACTCAATAAACTTGGTTTAAAGCCACGTGCAAAAGAATGAAACTAGACTGCTATCGGTCACTGTGTACCAAAATTAACTCAAAATGGATCAAAGACCTAAACATAAGACCTGAAATGATAAACTTCATAGAAGAAAACATAGGCACTAAACTTATGGACCTTGGGTTCAGAGAGGATTTTATGAACTTGACCTCAAAGTCAAGAGAAGTAAAGGCAAAAACAGATAAATGGGACTATATGAAACTAAAAAGCTTCTGCACAGTAAAATAAACCATCAACAAACCAAAAAGGCAACCAACCAAATGGGAGAAGATATGTGTGAACCACACCTCTGATAAAGGGCTAATAACGTGTTTCCCCAAAAATAAGACCTAGCTGGACAATCAGCTCTAATGCATCTTTTGGAGCAAAAAATAATATAAGACTCAGTCTTATTTTACTATAAGACTGGGTATGATATGATATGATATGATATGATATAATATAATATAATATAATATAATATAATATAATATAATATAATATAATACTGGGTCTTACATTAATTTTTGCTCCAAAATACGCATTTGAGCCGATTGTCTGGCTTGGTTTTATCTTTGGGGAAACAGGGTATCCAAAATATATAAAGAACTCATACAACTCAACAACAAAAAAACAAACAAACCAATTATAAAATGGGCGGAGAACCTAAACAGACACTTTTCCCAAAAAGACATACAAATGGCCAACAGATATATGAAAAAATACTCAACTTCACTAGCTATTAGGAAAATGCAAATCAAAACCACAATGAGATACCACTTCACACCTGTTAGAATGGCTATAAACAATAAGACAAGTAATAACAAGTGGTGGAGATGCTGTGGACAAAACGGAACCCTCATACTCTGCTAGTGGGAATGTAAATTGGTACAGCCACTATGGAAAACAGTATGGTGGCTCCTCAAAAAATTAAGAATAAAATTACCATGCGACTCAGCAATTTCTTTTCTGAGTATCTACCCAAAAATCTGTAAACATTTATCTGTAAAGATATTTGTACTCCTATGTTCGTTGCAGCATTATTCACTGTGGCCAAGACATGAAACAACCAAAGTGTCCTTCGATAGATAATTGGATAAAGAAGAGGTGGTACACATATATGAAATGGAATATTACTCAGCCATAGAAAAAGATGGAATACTGCCATTTGCAACAACATGGATGGATCTTAAGATTATCATGCTAAGTGAAATAAGTCAGAAAAAAATTGAGAACATATAACTTCACTCATATGTGAGATATAAAACTGAAAACAACAAACAAACAAACAAACAAAAGACAAACAAATGAACAAACAAAAGACAACAAAAGACAAACAAACAAAAACTCATAGACACAGACAACAGTTTAGTGGTTACCAGAGGGGAGGGGAGAGGGGGTTGGAGAAGAAGGTAAAGGGAGTCAACTACATGGTGATGGAAGGAGAACTGACTCTGGGTGGTGAACACACAATGTGATATATAGATGATGTATTATAGAATTGTACACTTGAAATCTATGTAGTTTTGACCATTGTCACCCCAACACATTTTAATAAAAAATATATATATCACATGAGATTTACAGCCAGCACTTTTATGTCCTTGCTACTTGATGCAGCAACACACACCAGTTCTAGTGAATCAGAGAAGATGCATGTTTTAGTCCTGGACGGTTTCACTATTGTGACTTTGGTCATCATAACTAAGTAGAGAAACCTAAGTAGTTTTTGTTGATCATTGTTACCCACAATAAATTTATTTATTTTTAATTTAAAAATTTCCTTAGGGAAGACTTGCCTAACTTTCAGTCTACATGGGTTTTCCAGATCATAGTGTGGATCACAATGGTAATCATTTTATTTTATAATTATTCGGCTTTTCTTTTTCTCCTCTACTAGCTGAGGCAGAGATCATGTCTGTTTTGTTTACCATTGTTCCCCTTTGAGCATGTTGCCAACAGAATATAGATGTTTAATACATATTTACTGAATGAATGAATAAAAGCTGTCCCTTAAAATTTTTTTTAAAAAAGGACACCTGAAGAATTGAGAACTGCAGGAAGCCTAGATATAATCCTCACAACCATGAACCATAGCAGAAAGGCAGGTTTGGTGGAGCTGTTCTGCAGAGGATCACTGCTTCCTTCAACGTGCTCATGCCAGATAATGTATAGTTTGCGGTCATGTATAAATGAAGGGCCCAGTCTCTGCTCTTAAGGATCTCAGTGACTAGTGAAGTATAATTTCTATATCACTACCATTCCCACCAAATTATGGAGCATGAGAAGAAAAGTGAAATGCTTGCCCAACATTTCCCCTTTCAAAGTTTCCCTCCTCATATTTTGCATAAGGAAAAATAGCTGGTATTTAATATTCAGGGTTGCTATGGACTGAATTGTATTGCCCCAAAATTCATATATTGAAGCCCTAACCCCCAAAGTGATGCTATGTGGAGATGGGTGCCTCTGGGAGGTGATTTTTTTTAAAGGAGGTCATGAGGGTGACGCTGTCTTGATGGTATTTGTGCCTTTCTAAGAAGAGAGACCAGGGAGGTTCCTTCCTCTCTCTCTCTATACTTGAGGACACAGCAAGAAGGCAGCCATCTGAAAGCCAGGAAGAGAGCCCTCACTAGAAACCAAATAGTATGCTGGCATCTTGAATCTTGGACTTCCCAACCTGCAAAACTGTGAGAAATAAATTCCTATTGTTTAAGCCATCCAGTCTATCGGATTTTATTATGGTAGGGCTAATAGTAGGGTCCTTTGGCTTTTAGAGTTTCAGTTAACTGTAAGGAGACTAAGAATATCACTACAATGACCAGCCATTCTGATTTCATAACAGACTTTCTGTAAATGACACTAAACTATGCTAATGAATGTATTGGGGTCAGGACACTTTCTCATTAGGATAGCAAGCTAGAATAGTAAACATTAGAAGTCATCAATCAGCTCCGGAACATATTGAATGCAAAGGTGCCCAGGAGGGATAGAAAGTGGGAGGGCTAGGGATAGTAGGCAATAATAATTTTATTATGTACACCACAGTAGGCAATTTGATACTTAAGAAAAAATATGAGCTTTGGAGAAAAGTAGACTTGGATTCAAATCTTGGCCCTTTCTCTTATACGCTGTGTGGTTTTGAGCACGTTATTCAAACTCTGAACCTCAGTCTCCTCATCTGTAAAAGGTAGGTAACAAGCAGTCTCTACCTCAGGGCTTGTCATAAGCATTAAGTGGGATAATATACACAAGATACACTTTATATACGGTAGGACAGTTAAGTCCTTTCTACTTTTACAGTCAATGAAAAATAGGTCATTGAGATAAAAATCAAAAAGCCAAATGATCTCTGTCAAGTAAATATAAGCTGGAAACCATGCCCCTGATAAGCATGGCCTGTCTTGGGAAATATTGAAAATAAGTAAATTCTTGAAGGTCAAGATCAAGGCGCAGTTCCTGTCATGTGCTTTGTAAATAACAAATAATTGTCGAAAGAAGAGCTGTAGGAAAGTGGTTGGGTTCCAAAGGACTAATGCTTAATAATAGAATGACAGACCTCCAGATCAGAAAAGTGGAGACGGGTTTTAGGTTGTGTAGGAGTAGAAGTATTGGAACCTTATCAATGTACCTCAGGACCACTGCCCTGTCCTCTATATTTACTCTACGTTCCCTTATACCTCGATGCTAATCATGACATTTCAAAAGAGCAGAAAGTAGGAAAACTGAGAACCTACTGAGACATCCCGAAAAGCAGGAATTTGTTAGTTTCTAAAATAGTTGATTTTTATCTGGGAATGAGAAGGAATCCTGAATAATATTCTTCAATATAATCATCAGCCAAGTTAAAAATTAGTTTTAATAAGGCCTGCATATAATACATGACGCATAATGGATCCAGCATCCATTTCTCAACCAATGGCACAAGGAAACTTCAGATACTCTTCTTCCACTGAACTTTAAGTTCTGAACGCCATTACATTGGCTTCACGGTCTCCGTGAATGGTCAGCACTGACCTCTAGTGGCAATCCTCGTTAATCACAGCTCGGTCCTTCAGTGACCCCAGGGAAAACACCCATGCCAGGCTAGGGCTTGTGTAAGGAAAACAGTTATCCAGGCTGTCAGCCCTAAGGTTCCAGTGAGATCATATTTATATCATTGTTTTATTTTGGTTTTGTTTTTGCTTTTGTTTTTGTTTTTACCATGAGCACTTCTCTCAGCTCACAATGGAAATCTGAAAGGAGTGGTTTGTAGAGTTTTATGGAAAACCTCTAAGAAGCAAAAGATAATAGCCTTGAACTCTCTAGGATTTAGAATCTGGATATATGAACTCAGGTGCTCATCACACATACAAACTAAACAATGGAGATTCAATGATCTTACATATGTATTTGTTTATTCTATTTACAATTTTCCATGGGTAAAATTGAAAGACATTGATCAGCCAATTAAAAACAGGGCTGGGAACCCTCCTATGCAGAAAAACAAATTTATGCACAAAAGAAACAAGACAATCTCTAGTCTCAAGTACATTGGAAATTAATAGGGAAAAGAGGACTCATAAGTTTAATTCATTTTTTCCGTCTCTAATAGAGGAATCAAACATGCAAGCAACTGTAAATAAAAACACAGGGAAGGAGAGAGAAAGCAGAACAATGAGACAGAGAAAACAATGCATTAGGTAACTATAAATTTTAGGGTTTGAATTTGTTTAAGGGTAGGTATTAGAAGTGATCTTAAAGATGAATGATCCATTCCAAGCCTGTCATTTTAAAGAGAGGAAAATAATTAATCCGGAAATGTGATTCAACTGTCCTAAAATCCCAAATCAGTAAGTGGAAAACTACTATTCAAAATCTCACTTCACTAGTTATTCCATCATAAGCTATATCCTACCTTATAAGAGCTAAGCTTCTGTTCAACTTGGACTTTGAGAGAAATTTTGAACATAAAATATGCTATTTTAAAGGAAATCATTTCTCCTGTAGCTACACTTAGAGATAAGCTCATTGAGTAAAATATATATTTACTATTGCCTAATGCAAATGTCTAAAGGATGAAGGTGATACTGTGTACTTTATGCCTGCTTTTATTTCATCATCTATTAATTTAAAGTTTAATTCTGTGTATTTAAATTTTATTATACATCATAAATGACACCAAATATAACTCAGTTAAGGTACAGTGTTCTTTGCTTTCTCTCTTGATATAAGTATCAGTCAGATTCAGATTATTTCTAATAGAGTTCCCCTATCTCTTTCTTTCCCTTTCCCTCATTCACATCATTTGCTGCTGTGCTTCTACCCCAGGCAGTAAAGCCATATGGGCTATTCGATTCTATATTCCTAGAATACCTAAAAGTGAGAAAGAGGAGAGTTAGAAATCTATGGGAAATCCCTTTTCTTCACAATTTCCACCCAGAGGGTTCAGAATGTTTGGATATATTTCAAATAAACATCCTTCTTCTTAGTGTAGTTGATACATATTTTTTAGCCTCCAGGGGAACACTGATCTGCTAAAATTGTCATTTTTCAGCTAAGTTATAATTTGCTAATCCCTTAAGACCATCTGACAGGTTTCATGGCTGTTCTGACAGGCCTCAATATAAATAAAGAAGGTTTTAAATAAAATTGAGAAAAGCTTACTTGAGGAAAGTAAAATGGCATAGAATGAGAGTATGACTCACTAAAACTCCTATTCTACTTAAGAACAAACTATGTAATAAACTCTATTGTAAAACCTAAATGTAGGGATTGGGCTTTTATTATCAACTGATTATTATGAGAAATCAAAAGGGACCATACAGAGATAAAGGAACTAATATTTGTTAAGAGTTAGAAAATTATAAATACAATTATATATATATATATATATATATATACATATATATATATATATACACAATATTATAAATACATAATAGAAAACTCTACTGCATGTAAGTTATTCATTTTTAATGACTGATTAGGATTTTGCAGTGACTCACTATTATGCTGTGAATGTCAATTATCATTGGATATGGACTCAAAATTTGGTTAAAATAAAGGAGTTACTAACAGAGTAATGGAAAAATAACGATCAGACTTGATAAGTTAAGACCATCAGTTCTCACTGGGACCTTCAGTTGTAAGTCGAGACTTTCACTGCTAAGTCGATTACTCAAAGTAGTGCAGGGTGAATAGGATGTCAAACGTGGCTTTGCAAGAGAGCCTGAAACTATCCAGTAACTTTTTCCCAGCACTTCTGTGAATGAAATTTCATATTTTTTGACTGAGAATTTCCTATTTTTTGACAACCATTTCACTTAAGAGATCTACCCAAAGAACATCATGAGATAAGCAAACATAGAAATACATACAAGGATCATTTCAGCATTATTTAAAGTGTCAAAAAAATGCATGAAGCCGCATGCTCAACATAGGGGAATGGTGAAATGCATTCCTATATAGCCATATGATGGACTATTCTGGGGCCATTATGAATTGTGTTTTATGAAGTTTAAAAACCAAGAAAAAAGATTCATAATAAAGAGTTAAGTAAAAAATATCTAGGTATAAATCTGAATTTAGTTTTATACAAATATGCATAGGAAAAAATTCTAGAGAGAAATATACCAAAATATTAATCCTCATTTTCATTGGGTAGTGGATTATTGATTATTTTAACTTTCATCTTTGCGGGGCTGTTTCTTCAAGACATTTGAGGGCACATAAAAAATACGTGCTCTTATGTTTGGGGTATGGCTAAATCACTACACTGTTCATTTTTTCATTTAAAATTGCAGGCACTTTTCATTTCTTTTTTTACTCTCTCAGCATGCACCCTAGACTGCAAGGGCACACAAGAAGAAGAAAGCTTTAGTGTACATAATTCTTTATAGATCTTACATTCCTTTCATTTTTTATTTGACCCTAATAATCTCAAGAAGAGGCAGGATATAGGCACTTATAGACTTCCTAGATTTTTCTTTTATTAATATAGACATTTTAGTACCTTGGTATCCATAGCGAATGTTATTAAAAATAAATGTTATTTTAATAGAGTATCTGACACTACGAGAGTAGTAAATTTAAATCCTAGTTACTCTGCTTAGACAAGTTAGATCCCAAGTCTAATGTAACCTTTTCAGAGAGGCCCCCGCTACCTGCTCTTATGTGCACTCCCCCAACCAATCTATCACATTACTTTGTATTGTTCTCATAAACTCAAAAATAACTAAAATGATTTGAGTTTTCATTTTTTACTTGTTTAATGCTAATATCTCCTACCACTATCCCTCCCAAGAAAGCAACTCCATGGATGCAAGGATCTGATTCCACTCTGTTCCCCCCACTGCTTTCCCCCAATACCTAGAGCAGTGTTTGGCCTAGAGGAGGCATTTAATATATATGTGTTGAATAAATAAATGAATGAGCAATAATCTCTCTGGTTATTTTTCCTATCCTATAAAATGGCTATAATCATCCATACCTTACAGGCTTATCATGAAGATTAAATTAGATAACATATGAGAAAAACTCACATCATAAATGTTGTCACTTCTTTAATCTTCTGTTTACTTGTCATAGCCTGTGGGGGTCCAGCGCAAAGTTTTTGTCATATCAATATAATTATACCCCAAGAGCTTCCAAGGAATGGTTTTTAAAATGTAAGCTTACAGCATACGTACTAGTTAGGATATCTATTAAACAATCCAAATTAATACCACTAAGGGCCACATCCACAAGCAGCAACAGCAGTCGTGACTCTAACTTTACATACCATGAGACATTTGAAGAGAAGCAAAAGCCAGGTAAGCTCCTCTAGATGGTGGGGGCCATGTCTGATCATACTCTTTAAGTGCTGAGAGAAATAAATCACAAGGTGTCAAATAATCAGCAATACTTTCTGGAGGATTTACCCATCCTTATGGTCATGTTAGGTGACATACTAATAAATGGAACAACTGTACAGCCTGGCAAGTGTACAGGTTATTTCCTTTGCTGCCTCAAAAGAATACTTGGTCCCAAAGAAAATAAGGACCATGTTTTGACTTTGATGATTTGTGGGTCCCAAGAAGATTTATAACTTTATAATTCAAAACGTTGTCACATTTAAGGCCCCAGAGAGGTTAAAGGCATTACCCAAAGACACACAGCTATTTAGTGGTTAAGTCATATATACCATTTAATTCAGCTAAACTCAACTGCCATCAACAGAGTGCTTGAGGGGCTTTGGCTTTGAACTAACCTGCTGTGGTTTGGGAGTAAGCTAGGAACACGTGCAGCGTTAATATCTTTGAAACATAGTTCATTGAGCAGCTGCTTGGTTAGTTGGTTGGTTGAATGAAGTTTCCAGCTGTCCCTGACTTACCCTAGCTTGAAGGTAGAGATAATAATGACAATTGTGCTTGTTTTTAAACCTGGTACCTCCTGGAACCTGACTCTATCAACTAACTTCAATATAACACCCACTTTTTTTTCCCCTACATGTTTTACACAGAATGACATAAGTATCTCATGACCTCCTGGCTTCACAAAGAAGAGAGTTCTATCCCACTAAATTATCTTTATTGCAAACCCATGTTGTAATTGTAGGAATCTCTTCGCTTTGGCCTGAGTTTCAAGCTGGCTATGTATAAATTGACTTGACTTTCTGACTTTGTGCTAAATTATATGTGAACTGCTTCTCTGTTAGACTATTTTAATTCCAAATGAATCTTTTAAAAAATGACATTTGTGGTATGTATGACTACATGGTTACAGACAAAATAGAAAAACATAAAAGGTTTGTTACACATCTGGAGAAGATAAATTCTTTTCAATACAGGAAGAGACATTCTACATTACATGTTAACTTCCCATTTTGACAATTAAACACCATGTGCTACTACATAAAACAATAAAATAAAAGTGAAAATTCAACATTGTTTATAGTTTGATTTCTGGTTGAATGGGCATGATATTATAGGTGACAGCTTTTTGTGGGAAACTCATGATTACATTGAATACAAACATCCAGAAATCCCCAAACGATATTGGTTATAGGGCTACACTAAATGAAATTTGATGATAACAAAAAGTCAAACAACTATTATTTTAGTGTTAGCATTTATACTGAATTCTTACTATTTTTATTAGGTAAAATATAAATGTACAACGTAAATATTAATCCTTTGTTAAACTATTTAATTAAGCCAGAATATTCATTCTCTAATCATTTGGATACAAACATATTACTGAAATCAAAACCAACAAAAGTTAATCAAATGTTTATTCTCTATTTCGGACAAAAAGGAAAGTTTTTAAGTTAATTCAAATCAACAATTATTGTTGAGGCCCTACTGTGTGTTCAACATTGCTCTGAGAAGAAATATTGGTAACTGAAAAACATTAAAAAACCACAGTGTGAGGGAAATTCTGAGCTATTTGGCATTTGTTAGAAATTTAGAGTCATTTTTCAAATCAGTCAATATCTCTTCAGACAAAAAGTCTTAGAATTTGTATTTGAATCAACTCAAGATGAAATTCAGAGTTGTGGAGCCTTTACAAAAATTTCTTCAATGTATTAAAATTTTAGTATACATTCTGACTTGCTCTGTACTGTGAAATAATTTATTTCAATTCTGTAACATGACAAAGACAGCATTTTATTGGTAGGTACTACTCCTAGCCTCAGTATTAAAGGATGCTGAGCAGCTGAAGTGGGTATTGTTCCAACCCCACTTGGAATTGATTTCAAAGAAATTTCCTCTGCTTGCCGGTCACTTCACACTGTTTCCTAATGTTAGAGGATAATCTACCATCAACCACTTAGAAAACGGATCTTAAAGCTACACTTGCTTATCACACCTAGTGTTTGGAATCTTGTATTAAACTTAGCATTTCATTGCATTTATTCACTTCTTCCTAGGAGTTTTATCACATTCTTTTGTAGATAGGGACTATATATTATTTACCTGTGTATCCCATTAAAGTCTAAAACATTGATTTCCAAATAGAAGGTGCTCTATAGTTTGTAAATAAAAAATAAATTATTAAATAAGACAAAAATATGTTATTACTGGTAACTATTTTTCTGTATAACATTATTCCATAATGTTAATTAAAAAATCATAATTAAAAGAACCATTTATTTAGCTCATAATTCTGTTGGTCACAATTTATGCCAGACTCAGTGAGTGGTCTTGGCTTACACATGTAGTGGACCCACTGGCAGGTCCACTGAGAACTGGGTGGTCCAGGGAGACCTCAGCTGGGACAATTCATCTCTGCTCCATGTGGTCTCTCATCCTCCATCAGGACAGCCTGAATTTGTTATCATGCAGTGTCAGGATTCCAAGACATTGGCCAGAACTGTGCAAGGCCATTGGAATTCTAGGCTCAAAACTGGGTTATAGTAATTTGCACAGCTTTCTGTTGGCCAAAGAAAGTCATGAGGTCAGCCCAGATTTAAAGACACTCCACTTTTGATGGCAGGAGCTGCAAAGTTTTACAGCAAAAGGTATGCATACAGGAGGAATGAAGATTTAGGTATATTTTTGCAATCAAGTTATTACGGGCATTCTTCACTTACAAATACCTATCACCATAGAAATGGTATGATGTTCCCAGACAAAATCAATACTATTCCAGAATGTCTATAAGGAGTATAACTTTCCCATTGTTTCTGTCTTTAGGCAACTTTATTTTTCTATCTCACAGATAGCACCATTATATCTTAAATTCTTTAATATATTTATTATTCAACAAATGTTTATTGAGCAAAAGCCATTTGCAGATACCATGTTAAGTACTGGAGATATGAATAAGATAGCTCTTTTCAGAATCCAGTGAAGGAAGATACAGACAGAAGTAATTACATCAAGTTGTTTTCTTAGTGCTCTGAGAGCATGCAAATAGAAATGACTTCCCAAAGGAAGCAGTATTAAGACTGAATTTTTGGGAGCAAGTTGGAGTTCATCTAGAAGAAACAATAGACCATTAACTCATGGCATCAACAAAGGCAGGGCTGGAAGTAGCATGATGGGACCAGGAAGTAGCTCAGAATGGAGGCAAAACACATGGTCATTACGCAAGAGTGAAAGAGGATAAGAATAAATTATAGGGAAGAGCAAAATGATGAAGGATTCTAAACATCCTCATAGGACTTTAGATTTTATCCTCTAGCTATTGGAGAAAAGTCATTGAATAGCTGAGCAAGTAAGTCACATGGTCAGTTTTGCATGTTACTAAAGTAATTTCAACGGAAGTAACAGCAAAGAATTAAAGAGGGACAAAGAGTGAAAGGTAAGCTTAAAAGATTAGGTTTATGAGGGCATATAGCTCAGATGAATATGCAGTTCTACTCAGAAAGCAGAGAGTAGGTCTATTTAACAGTGTAGAGAGCAGGAGACTTAATGATTACACAAAGAAATAAAAAATTGTCTTTAAACAGTTTGTCTCCATTCTATTGAGAATGTCATGAAAGGAAACCTCAGGTAGCTATAACAAAAGGCAGGGGTTTAAGTTAGTTGAAACAAAAGGTGGGAGCTATAGCCCTTCTTGCTGGAAAGATACAGAGTTCCCATTCAAGAGAAGTTGTTCTTCCTGAGAATCCAGCTCAATGATAGGAAGACTGATCATAAACCAACTGGCTGGATTTCCTCTCTATCTAGTACTCATCAATTCTGTGAAAATTATTACATTTGGAGGTTCATATGTTCAGGGACCATTCCTTACATTGAGCTAGGAAAAAGCAAAGGATAAACATGGTGACATACTCATCCAATCGCCCTGTCCTCTCTCTACTTGGGGCTGGATATTTTAGTGGGACACTAAAGGGGAGTTGAAACCACAGCCAGGTTGTAAAAGGAAGACAGACTGAGAGAGAGCAAGTATCTGCAAGGTCTGAAACTGCCTGCCCTTCAAGATTTATCTGAACTATATTTGCACATTTCTTGAATATTCACTCTGCCTCCTGCCAAAGGCCACTACTGCCCCTGCTGCTCTTAATGCCTACAAAGCTCTCCTTCCTATCCACTTCAGCTGGTTAACTTCCATTCTGCTTTCAAACGGTGTTGCTCTGACATTCCTTCCTGCCCCAAAACTATACAAAATTTGTCCTGTTAGATATTTTCTTAGAACAACATTCCCTCCCTTCAGAGCATCGATTTCCATTTGTACAGCTGTGTGATTATTTGATTAAAGCCCATCTCTGTCACAGACTAAAATCCTCATGAGGGCAGGGCGATGCTGGCTTTGCTTTCCAATATCTTCCTGTTGTCTCACAAGTGTTTACTTCATAGAAGGTGCTTGCCAGGTCCAGGTTGATTCATGAGTGAATACATGAATTAATGAGTAATTACTTATGTTTTTTAAGAAGGAAGAAAGTTATTTTAATATTTCTAAAATATACATATTAAATATTTTAAAGCTGGGGAATCGGACGCTTTCTGCTTCCAGAGGTCAGATACGGTTTTAACAGCGCCTTCTTCCATGCTTTTCCTTAATCTGCTTCCAGAATGGGGCCAACAGATCACCCAGAGAGGAGATAGGGTAGCTTGATCTCAACAATCACTTGGACTCAGGCTCCAGCTTCTCCCTCAATGAGTGCCAGCTGTGGTGGTGGCTTTTGATATACACATGGCTTTCCTATGAGGTCATTACTGATGGAAACTATCAACACCTCTACCCCTTGGGAAGAGTAAGAAGTCAGCTCCATTCAAATAAGTATTCCTCAGGCTCCTGCTTCAGAGACACTCTCCTGCTCCTACTGCAGATGTTTTAGTTTGGGAGACAGGATAAAAGATGACATGGGGGGGTGAAAATCAGAGCAGACCCAATACAGCTGCACTGGGAAAGGAATCATGGCAGAGTTTCCATGTGTCTTACTACAATCCTTTTTATCATCCACTCCACTTAATTTAGTCAAGCAATGAGACAGTGTTCTAAGTACGTTCTAGTCAATACTAGGCAGGTATAAGAAAATGGTCACTCATTCTATCTCCCATAGAATGGATATTACTAGATTGTAAAATTTTTTTTTAGTCTGTTAATGTCATGATATCAGTTTTCATGATGAGTTTATTCTACAAAACAGTCACTAGATATTGTCATTCTTATGTGTCAATACAGACTGATTGTAAGCAAATGGATAGATAGACCACAATTATCAGATAATACAAAAACATAGATGAGAAGGGCAGAATTCATTATGGAAAATAAGAGCAATGAACAAATTTCTCTGTTCATTTGTCAATCTTGATATTTTCAGTGAGGAGTTTATAATGGTATGAGATCACTGGTGTCATGCAGGAGACCCTGTTCGCTGTGCCATTTGTCATGCAGGGTGTCAGGCGGGGCCTCTAGTCCCATTCCCCACATAAGAATGCAGGATGTGGCTAGGCCAAAAAGGAAAACCCACGGAGCCATAGGTAGGGGAGTCATACCACTATAGTCTCACTGGAGGCTGGATCCACATGACCTGCAACCTGCCGTCCGCTTCTCTGCCTGCCAACCAACCAACCGACTGACCAACCAATGCAGCTATGGCAGTTATATCAGTGGCTAATTTAACTGGTTACAGCTGACAGCCAACTAGCCACAGCTGACAGCCATCTACTACCCACGTCAGCACCTTTCCACGTGAGACCAAGGGCCTGGAAACTGCTCTCTGGGGCTCTGTCCCCACAACTGGCCTGCATTTCTGTTCCAGTGAGTGATTATAAGGGAGGTATCTGGCTTCATTAAAACCAATGTTTATGGCACTCCCACTATGTATTAGGAACCATGTTTTGCAGGGATCTAAAATGGTATAGGACATTGTAATGCAGAATCTCCAGGTCCCGCTCTCAGTGGATGGACATAGAATATGGTGAGGCCAAAAAGGAACAACAACGTAGCCATGGAAAGGGGGTTCATACCACTACATTCTCAATGGCAGCTGGTCCAGACACAAAAGAAAACATCCACCAGTACCCCAAGGAGGGATCTTCCTACACCCCCATCTCACTGGCAGCTGGGCGAGACACAGGAAGTAGGATCAACATGATCCACAATCTGCCATACACGCTTGCTAACCCCACTTGCTAGCCACAACCTGCCATTCACTTCTCTGCCAACCAACCAACAACCAACCCCCTAGCGTAGCCACAGCAGTTTATATTAGTGGCTAATGGCTAACTCATTACAGCTGATGACCATCTAACAACCGAGCCAGCACCTTTCCACGTGAGGACGAGAGCTTGGAAACTGCTCCCTGGGACTCTGTCCCCACAGACTTTCTCTGATCATAAATAGTTTATAGTCCAGCAGGGTTGTTTGTCCAATGGGGGATGAGATGATAGCTGTCTGGGCAAAAAAAAATGGCCAAGGAAATAGCATATTACTTGAAATCGCAATAATAAATTGTGTTTGGTAAAGAAACCCCCAGAATATTAACACAATTGGAGTGTTTATGAGAAGGAAAAGGCTTATATAACTACAAGCAATTTTCAAGAAGTTGTAAAAGAAAAGCTGGTATTTAGGGAAATGTAGAATCTTAGAAACCTTTGGAGGAACCCTTTGAAGATTTAGTGAATGGAGTTCTGGTTAAAGTTTCCATAGACAGGCTGCAGGGGACAGATTATGAAGATGGCATCAGGAAAACTAACAACTAAACCACTCTTTAAACTTGACTGCTCAAAGAGAAGGCTTTCACTCAAGTAAGATCATAAGACAACACAGGTGTTTCCACTGGGCCAGAAAATAGAGGATTCAAATAGCTATGTATAGGTAGAAAATTAAATTCTTTACAATTAATACTTTCAATCAGCACAACAGCATAAACATGTAATGTTATTTTCCTACTACCATGTTCCCCCAAAAATAATGTCTACCCCGAAAGTAAGCCCCAGTTAAGATCTCAGCCAGATGGACACATTTAGGACATTATGATGATGTTCCAGAAAAAGATGACATGACTGTATTTGAATAAATGTAGATTGTTGTATATGAAAAAATAAGACATCCCCTTGAAAATAAGGCCTAATGGAGCAAAAATTAATATAAGACCCAGTCTTATTTTCGGGGAAACAAGGTATAAAGGATAAAGAACAAAAATGAATGGGTAGGGAAAGAGAGAGCACAAATGCATAAAGAAGAGAGGGCTAACTCCTGTTCCAGAGAAAAATCACACCACAGTGGCAGGCCTGCTGTGCAAAAGCCCATTTAGCAAGAACAGCCCAGACCTTCATTTCAAATTTTATCAGAAGTCACTGGTCCTAAAGTATCACTGGCGCCTACTGAATTTTCACCAGGGACCTAACAGAAAACATCTGTTCTCTTACTTAAAAGTAAATCAATTGATTAAATAAACGTTTGCTTTCTTTCTTCTATTAGAAGCATAGTTATTTCTCTTTTTCTTCCCTCCTGACTCCTTTAATAACTTACTTCTGCCTGTGAGTTAAAATCTGGGAATGAGGTGCTTTCTTTCTGTGCCTACATTGGGAAATTTACCACAGGTCAAGCTGAAATTATATTGGAAATCCATGGAGGTAAACAATTTGGTAACGTTTCACATGTAAATTGAAAGCTTATATAACCACATAAATGACCTCAAGCAACAAAGTTCATGTGTGAGTGTGAGTGGTGCGAGTGTGTTTGTGTTTGCGTGTGAATGCACAAAATCCTCACTGTCTTGAGAAAACCCTGACCGTAATATGGAACTTGGATTCTGAAACCTGACCTCTGTGTTTCAACTTATTTCATAGTTTTTACAAAGGAGATTCCATAACTTGAACAGATTAGGTCTCCTTTCAACTCAGGATTTTTAACTTGAAAATGGCATGTTTGTGATGAAACTTTTGTGGTTGCAATCCACCATGCCTCGTATATTTTTCTGAGTCAATAGGATGAATTCCTGCATCAGCACCCACTAAACAGCAGGATGCACACGAAGCAGCCCCTCGGGGAGCAAGAAGAGAAACAGCAGCCAACGGTACAGCATGGATGCTGTCATTCCCAGCACTGACCCTTGTCCGGCAACTACGACATGCCAAGTATTATTCTAGGCACAGGAGACGCATGGATAAATAGAACAGCGTTTGCCATACGGATCTCACAGTCTAATAAGGAAAAGAAATAAACCTCCAGTCACAATATCCTGAGATAAATGCTGTGCTGAGGGATATATAAAGTGACATGAGATAACAGAGGCAGGAAGGAATAACTCTGCTTTCAGCGAAAGTGGAGGGGGACTCAGGGAAGATTCCACAGAGGGAGTAAGAGTTGAGCAAGACCTCAAGAAGGATAAACCCCATGGCTCATGTTTTCTCTATCATATTTCGATGCACTTGGCAAGCTGTTCACTGCTCTGTTCTTCAGCTTCTTCTTCAACTGGGCAAGAGAATCCACAGTAAGTCATGTGTTTAAAAGACATGTTGTGAAAAGTCTATTTCCCAAGCATAGTATATGTGGAAGGGGGTTACAGATGTGAATTTGTGGGTGAGGGCTGGGGTGAGAGTGAGAAGGAACAGGGTAAAGAGAAAATACACAAGGACGGCATTTTGAAAATGGAGAGAAACTGTTTCACATGCCATTTATCTATTCTTCCCTTTGCTATCTTGGATATACAGGCAGCATCAAAACCACTGAATAGAAAAATGAAATAACATCAATAGTCATGATCCCCTCTTGATCTTCATCAGTCAATAGGGCATATATAAATATGGAGTTTTAAATGTAGAAAAAAATTATCCCAGTATTAAGGCTCAGATAATTATACATTACATAATAACATATCACATACATGACATTATTACATTACATTACATATTACACTAGCAAGTGCCAGGAATGAGCAGGAAATACCATGTCAGCAAGCATACAAAAAGAGCAACCACAGGCCTCTGGAGAAATTGGGTGAATGACACTTAATTCATAATTGCGGTGGGGATATAATACAAGATGTGTATAAAGCACATAGAACATTGCCTGGCACAGAATTAGCAAATAATTGTTATTTGCATAGTGCAGCAAATAATTGGTTTTTATTGTTGTCATCTGCTGCCATCTAAAAACATAGTTAATAAGAAGGGAAATTTCCTTTCCAACTTTATTGTCATCGGTAGATGCAAACTGAGATGATTAGCAAAACAAGAAGAAAACAAACAAAAGCTTTTGCCCTGGTTGCCTCATTATTCCTAGTGCTCCAAAGTGGATGGTAACAACATAAGACTCGCAGGTGGCTCGCAGGGACTCCCCACCATTCTAAAATCTTGACCTGGCAACATCTTTTGGTAAGTGCCATAATAAAGAACAAAAACAACTTAAAAAGAAATGTGGCAAGAGAAGTTCCACAAAAGGGAAAAATGTGAAGTGAAATAAGGAAACACACATGAAACTTGGCAACTGCTATGCTGATGGCTACATGTTGGCCAACTGTTAGGAGCACTGGTACGAAAGGGAAATAACACATCAGTAGTGATTGCTGCCCAGAAATAATATAAAACACAATGCAGAGACATACTGGCTTAATTTGCTGAAGGATCTTGGAACTAAAACAGGAAAGAAAAGAGTTAGTTCCCTCATGGAATGCCCCCAAACTAGTCTGTGGTAAAGTATACCACGCCCTGGTATCTATCGCAGAACCTTTGATCATCTCCACAGGGTACGGGCTGACACTTGATACGAGCACAGACAAACACGGAGCTGCACATGACGGAGAAATGTAAATAAAAGGGATTTTATTTTCACATCAATGTCCAAGGTGGAAGAGCCACACTAAGAATGAGATAAAGTATTAGAATCTCACAAAGAAAGACAGCAAGCTCCAGGGTTGGGATGCCATCAAAGCCAGCACAGTAAGAGAGAAATTTTGGATTCATAATTCATACATAGAACTGGAAATAACAAGAAAGCTGGTCAGAGCTTTTGAAAAATAGCCAAATCATGAAATCTTGAGCCATTCAGAAAGTTTGTAATGGAGCCTCATCTAAAACACATATGTTCCAGTAATTTGGTGATTTACTCAGCCAGCATATATTAAGGAGATATCATGTACCCAATATGCTGCTTGGCCCTGGGAGATGAGCTCCTGTCTTGAAGGAACCAACAGTCAGGTGTGGGAAACAACAAACCCACACTCTGCAGCCTGGGTGGTTTGGGTAAGGGACGCATCTAGATGAAGTCGTATGGCAGGGTACACCTCTTATGAAAGAAAAGATGGGGCACAGAAACTAAAAAATTAAAGGATAACACACACAACCAAAGGGTTCAAGAAAAACTCTGCCAAGGAGAGGAAAGGAGGAATTCTCCAAAATGTTGTGTTGACATAATGCTGTCTGTGTTTCAAAGATTTGAAATACTATGGAAAATTGTGGGGTAACTAAAGAACTTAAAAAAGGAACTCACAACCATCAACTCCTCTGGAAATGTGGGACGTCATGGCTGGGTTAAGATGGGTGTAAAATTATTCTCTTTCTAACTGACTGTCAGCCTCACTAGTAAATGCCTTACTAACTAACATCACTAAGAATCATACCTGGGAAAAACAATCCTTCCTAACAGAACTTGTATAGATGTTATGTGGATATGAATATTTGCCAAAAAAGTGGGTGGATATTATTCTATCCTCCAAATTTAGTCCTTCACATTTGATCCTCTGTTCAATTCATCTTAAAGAAAGGAAAGCCATGTGACAAAAGCAAAGATTTGATGAACGGAAATGAGATAACAGCTATTTCCTCCAGAAAATAAAAATGCAAGAAAGCATTTTTTTCCTATGTGGTTCCTAAAGTTAAGCAAAAGTACAGCGTTTAAAAGATGAACAGAAAGTGTCCCTAGAAAGATTGGCGGGGTGAAAGACGTGCTGGAACCAGTCCCAGAGAAAACAAGTGGTTGCAGGTTTAATGGTTTACCTGGAAGGACAATGTGATGTCCTGACGTTTTCTAAGAAAAATAATAGGGGAAGACAGGCTGATGAAAGTCCAGATCTCAACTTAGGCAGAAAGTGTGGGAAAGGAGGAAATAAAGAGGCATGTGGATGCTTCTAGGAAAAACTCCATCTTATTTTGAAACTCTTGTCAAAAAACCTTGATGATACAGAAAGGAAAACAACTTTTGAGAAATATATAAATGGACAAGTGTTAAGATTTAGAAGCAAAAAAAAAATTATTTTTACAGCACATAGGCACCCTCAAACATATATTTCATAAATTTTAACAAGAATTACTTTTTTGCACCCATACTCACCCATCATACCTCAGTATTTATAGTCTTTGTACTAAAATAGCTAGGAAACTAGTATGCCTTGAGCCAGGAAATTATATTTCTGATTTGTTCTTTGGAATATGATAATACACATGCATATGTGCTCATATACAGATGACCATTTGATGATAGGGATATGAATAGTATAGGGAAGAAGGATTCTAAACTGCATTTGAATGGGTTTGGAGTTTAGGAAGCAACCCAGACGTTAAGATTGGGTGAGGAGTTCTTCAAGGACTTTTATCCACAGTTAGAATCCAAGACTTTTAAATTTTTCATGAGCCTTAAATATCATCTAGTTCAGTTATTCTAAAATTGTGCTACAAGGAATTGCATGAACCCAAGAATATACTTCAGTGATCTACAAACAAGTAATATCTGCCATACAGACCAAAGAAGCTTTAAATTACCTAAGAAACCAGTTCATCACTTTTAACTATTTTTATAGTTAAGGTTTTAAGATTTAATTTAAAAAAGTGTTCTGCAGCTCAATCAATAGGGAAATTCTCGTTGTAGTCCACCTGTCTCATTTGATAGGTCAAGAAACTTAGACCCAGAAAATAAAATAACCCCCTGAGAGTCTTGGTATCGGTAAAGACCATGCCTCGGGTGGAGTTCTCCTCAAATCAGACCCCAAGACAAAGACTCGTGTGCAGACAATTTCTCTAGGAAGTGATACTCAGAAATAGGAGTGAGAGAATAAGGAAAGTGAAACAAGGAAGGAAAAAATCCAAAATAGATGTGTTGGTGAGTAGGTGACCTTGGTGGGCAATTGGGACTCAGTCTTGCTGAGGCCCCTCTGAGAAGCCACGTGGAACATGCCTCTGAATATTCCTACCATAGAATTGGTAGGTCGTGCATCCATCCATCCTCTCCCATCCTCACAGGTTGAGTGTTCTCCTTGGGGTCTTAACTCCCCTGCACTTCCAAACAGCAGAGAAAACTTCCAGGACTTCAGTGAAAATCCTCAGGTGAGTCACAGAGAAGAGGTGTGAGAAGCAGTTAGCATGTTGAAAACTGCCCGTCACAGCCACAGGTGAACTCAGGTAAGCCCAGGGGTTATGAGGCAGGTACCAACAGCATCTACTGCCAACTTGAACCCAATTTGAGGTCTTTTCTCTTCCAAAACCTTGCCTCACTGATGCAACACTAAAGAAATTTGTTTATACTGCAAAGAAAGCGCTCTTATTGTCTTCATCAAGCACTCCCTTTCTGATAAACTAGTTTCAAACACACAGTAGCCAAATATACCAGTGTTTTCCAGGAGGCCACGGAATAAGCACAATTTCACATATACTTTAGCTACAGATAAATTCTACTCTATTGCAACTTCAGTCTGATGAATGCTTCTTTGAAAGAGGGATCTAGGATTTCATCAAATGAAAGAGACTTAGGTGATAACAGGGATCCAGCCAGCACTTCTCTTCTGAGGAATATTGTTCTGTGACGGAGGCAAGGCAAAGGAGTTCTGAGAGATTCCTCAGGGGTAAATGGAGCTGAAAAGCTCCAGTGTGAGCTGTGCATGTGTTTAGCCCATGAGTTGGACCAAAGACTGTAATAGAGAACCCTCCAGGAAACCACAAGTATTAGGGATGACAAAGTTAAATAAAAGGCAGGGTGATTAGAACAGAGGACCCCTAATAATGAGAATGACTCAGACAGCTGTCATTTCCTTTTCTTGCGTTATCTGAGATGCTGATTTTTTTTTTTTTTACCATGATTGGTGCTAATGCCCTTAGAACTATAAATACAGAGATATTTTCCAGTCCCTAGCTCACTAACAGTTTCATATGTTCTTTTTCAGGAGTTTGAAATCATTTACACAATTTTTAAATATACCTTGGAAGCATACCTTATATTTTCAAATTATTATAAATTGAAATCATAATTTGGGTTTAAATGGTCATGAATTTTTATTAATACTATTCACTGGCACAATTTTAGAGGAATGAGGTTTAGTGACTCCTTCTTCTTCAATAATGTAAATCACCTTAGGGTTATAGAAGATTCTTGTATCTTAATTAAATACATATGTATGGTACAAACTCTCTTTCCCATGTATGACATTATACCTGAATATCTGGATCCACCTGTGCACCGTATAGCAAAGGTCATCACAAAAGCTACTATGAGGATGAACGTTTACTCTATGCCAGACACTGTACTATGAAGCCTAGACATTTGCTGAATTCAAGGACTCATTGATATTGTTTCTAACTCATGTCAGTGTAATGCATTTCTCAATAGCTTCAATACTGGAAAGCAGGATGCTAAACTCTATAATAGATACAAAGAAATGATCAGGAATAACACCTGTCCTCAAGGAACTTACAGCCTAGTAAACCCAAAAGGACTTTAATATAAAATATAGTATTTTTATCATTGAAGTATTATAAAGAGATGGTATAAGAGTTCAAATATAAAACTCTGTGATATGGAATAAGAAGCTAATCTGACTGTGAAAAAAAAGATAAAGCAAGTAAATAAATAAATAAAAAAGAATAGAGAGCCTTAGAAAACTTGCAACTGCATTCAAAATTCTCTTCAGCTGTGAATTGCTAAATTGCAAAATTTGATTTGTTCTCTGGAAGACTGCCTGAGCCCTAGAACCACTGGGCTTTATATACCCGACTTTTTCGTTGCCGCAATAGTTCTATCTCTTTCTGTCTCTAGGCATCAATGATATATTTAGGGCCTGAAGAACAGACGTGAGATTGGTCCAGTTCATTTCAGGCTCATAATCCATACTGATTTGCAAATAGTTTCTTGTCTTCCTTAGCATATGTCATAAAAGGGGACATATTCAGTATGTAGTCCCCTGTTCAGTATGTTTTCAGGCTAAAGAGTCACAGACTGCACCAATGGATTGGGGTCAGGTACAGGAATGGAACTACATTTTCTGTTTTGAAAGAACTGTATTCCTGAAGAAATATTTATTTTGCATTCTTCTCCTGTGAAAATTTTTCTTAAAGAAATATTCCAGAAGTTTGCTTTAAAGGTATTTAAGAAATGCTACTGAAAAAAAAAAATGAAAAGAAATGCTACTGAGTCAAATTGAATGTTCTTTGAACTTTCTAGTGGAAAAGACCTAAAGAAAATACCATTTGAGATTTCCAAACAAAATGGCAGAGTAGGTAAACACTGTACTCACCTCCTCTGAGGACCACATCAATTACAACAAAACCACAAAACAATATTACTGAGAATCAACTGAAGTCTAGCTAAACTGAAGTCCTACACTACAGACATACAGAAGAAGCCACCTTGAGACTGGTAGAAGAGGCAGAGATGTGGAACAAGCTGACCATATGGACCACATATGACCATTAAAAATTGCTTAAAAATCATGAAGGATATCTCAGCTGCAGAAATTCCCCCCAGCCCATGCTTGAAGGAACAAAGGGTTCCAGCCCCACACCAGCCCAGGGTTTCAGTGCCTGGGAGAAATCCCTTTAACTTCTGGCTATGAAAACCAGCACACGTTGTGGCTGAGTGAGAAGGAGGGTGGCTGCACTCCCAAGCACTCCTCTTAAAGGGACCGTGCATAGGCAGTGACGTCATAGGAATGGCGGCAGGCAGGCAGACTTTTTGAGTTCTCCTCCGGATCTTATCACAAGCAGGACATCTATAACCCATCAAAGGACTATCTGCTCATCACGCAGAACAGCTAAGAGACCTGTGCAAGGATGACTTGAAGGTGGGCAAATTGGGCGAGCAGGGGAAGAGGGAGCGGAGTAGAGACGCAGCTCGCATCTGTGGCTGTGGGGACTCAGGGGATCCGAGGACGGAACAGACAACACAAAAGCCAGGAAGAGACCCCTACATCCCCAGCCCCCACCCTTTCTGGCCTGCCTAGGGCAGGGCAATTACAACTGCGGAGGCACTACCGGGGATCAGCAGTAGGCGGCAGACGCAACTCTGAGCTTTCAGCAGCTCAGAAATCTCCCACCTGCCAGAGAGAGAGAGAGAGAGAGAGAGAGAGAGAGAGAGAGAGAGAGAGAGAGAGAGAGAGAGAGAGAGAGAGAGAGAGAGAGAGAGAGAAGAAGTGCCCTAAAACTCAGGAGAACCAGGCATAGGGCTGGTGGTGCTACTCTCTGCGCATATGTGCAGGCAAGGGCAGAAACTGCACTGACTTTGCAGAAACTATCATCCAGACCCCTCAGCCCCACGCATCTAAATCTGCAATCCCAACATCACTCTGGGCACCAGGTGACCGGCTCTGCCTGCACAATACGCAGAGGACTCTTTGGTACAGCAGAGGACAACCTGGAGATTACTTGGTGGGCTTAAGCCAAGACTGGCGCTGCTTTTTTTCTTTTGTTTTGTATTTATATCCTTGATATCTTTGCCTGTGTTGAGTGTGGGTTATCGGTTGTGTTTACATATGAATGTAGTTGGTTTTTTCTTTGTTGTTGTTGTTGTTGTGCTTGGTGATTTGCTTTGTTCTGAAATTACCCTACACCAGAGCCCAGTGTCAGAGGCACAAGATTCAAAATACCCAGAGACCAACTCCACAACAAGCCAGAGTACTACCGGGTTTGATGTGCAAGTGACACACACAGAGGGAATTCTCTACAGGCACAAGAGCCCACAGAGGCCAAAACTCATTTAAGTGGTCAACCCTCACACAGCAGAACATCCTGCTGTGGGCAGAGCCAATTTTCACATCTAGTCATCCTCACAAACAAAAAGAAATTAAAGATCAACTTTAACAGGACAATATACACAACGTAAGAGTCACCTTTGGAGCACACGCAGAGGAGAATGAAGTACTGCAAGTCAAATACAAAGGACACATACTACATAAAATAACCCAGCAAGAAATAAGAACCCTAGGGGATCTACCTAATACATCGAAGCAAACACTGAGAGTCAGCCAGAATGGGAAAACAAAGAAACATGTCCCAAATAAAAGAACAGAGAAACCTCCAGAATTGGAACCAAATGAAACAGAGGTAACCAAACTATCAGAGACAGAGTTCAGAACATTGATGATAAGAATGTTTAAGGAGCTTAGAGCGACATAAACAAGGATAGAGAAATCATAATGAACAACCAGTTAGAACTAAAGAATACAATTACTGAAATAACTCACTTGAAGGAATTACCAGCAGGTTAGATGAAGCAGAAGATCGAATCAGCGACTTTGAAGACAAGTTAGCAGAGATCACCCAAAAAGAACAAAAAAAGGAAAAAGAATAAAAAACAACAAACATGGTTTAAGAGACCTCTGGGATAACATCAAGCAAAACAACATGTGCATCATAGGAATACCAGAAGGGGAAGAGAGGAAGCAAGGGATTGAGAACATATTTGAAGTAATAATGTCCGAAAACTTCCCTAACCTGATGAAAGAAACCAACCTACAAGTCCAGGAAGTGCAGAGACTTCCAACCAGGAGAAATCCAAACAGGTCTACACCAAGACACATTATAGGTAAAATGGAAAAGGTTAAAGACAAAGAAAGAATCCTAAAAGCAGCAAGAGAAAAACAGAGGGTTACATACAAGGGAACTTGATAGGACTATCAAATGACTTTTCTACAGAAACATTCCAGGGCAGGAGGGAGTGGCAGGAGATACTCAAAGTGATGGAAAACAAAGGCCTACAACCTAGATTGCTCTATCCAGCAAGGCTATCATTTAAAATTGAAGGAGAGATAGAGAGTTTCCCAGAAAAGAATAAGCTAAAGGAATTTATTACCACCAAGCCAGCATTGCAAGAAATACTAAAAGGACTTCTGTAAATAGAAGAAAGATGAAAACAATCTAACTACAAATTTAAAAATGGCAATAACTATGTCCCTATCAATAATCACTTTAAATGGAAACGGATTAAATGCTCCAATCAAGAGACATAGGGTGGCTGAGTGGATAAGAAAGCAAGACTCTTGTATATGCTATATAGAAGAGGCTCACCTCAGATCCAAAGACACACACAGGCTGAAAGTGAAGGGTTGGAGTAAGATATTTCATGCAAATGAAAATGAGAAAAAAGATGGAGTTGCAGTACTTATATCTGACAAAATCGACTTTAAATGAAGAATATATTAAAAGACAAAGATGGGCACTATATAATAATAAACGGATAGATCTGACAAGAGGACATAATCTTAGTAAACATCTATGCACCCAACATAGGAGCACCTAAATATATAAAACAGATATTGACTGCCATAAAACAGAGATCAACAATAACATTATCATAGTAGGGGACTTCAATACACCTCTGACAACAAGGGACCGGTCTTCCAGACAGAAAATCAGTATGGAAACAACAGCTTTAAATGACACATTGGACCGCTTGGATTTAATCGATATTTTCAGAGCATTTCACCCCAAAGCTGCAGAATACACGATCTTCTCAAGCGCACATGGAACATTTTCAAAGATAGACCACATGTTAGACCACAAAACAAGTCTTGATAAATTTAAGAAAATTGAAATCATACCAATTGTCTTCTCTGACCACAGTGCTATGAAATTAGAAATGAATTGCAGGAAAAAAAACTGGGAGACACACCAATTCATGGAGGCTGAATAACATGTTACTAAATAATGAATGGGTAAACTGTGAGATCAAAGAAGAAATTAAAATATATCTCGAGACAAATGAAAATAAAAACACAATGACCCAAAATCTATGGGATACTGCAAAAGAAGTCCTAACAGGGAAATTCATAGCATTGCAGGCCTACCTAAAGAAACAAGAAAAATCACTAATCAACAGTTTATCTTCACACTTAAGGGATCTGGAAAAAGAACAGCAAAATAAGCCCAAAGGGAGTACAAGGAAGGAGATAATAAAAATCAGAGCAGAAATAAATGAAATAGAAACCAGAAAAACAATACAAAAGATCAATGAATCCAAGAGTTGGTTCTCAGAGAAGATAAACAAAATTGACAAACCTTTATCCAGACTCATTAAAAAAGAGAGAGAGAGGACCCAAATTAATAAAATCAGAAATGAAAGCAGAGAAGTGACAACAGATATCACAGAATACAAAAAATTTTAGGAAATTATTATGAGCAACTGTATGCCAACAAATTTGACAATCTGGAAGAAATGAACAATGTTCTAGAAGCATGCAACCTTCTAAGGCTAACTCAAGAAGAAACAGAATCTGAATAAACTGATTACCACCAGGGAAATTGAATCAGTAATCAACAATCTCCGAACAAACAAAAGCCCTAGACAAGATGGCCTTACAGGTGAATTTTACAAAACATTCAAAAAAGAATTATCACCTATTCTCCTCAAGCTATTCCAAAAAATCCAGAAGGAGGAAAGGCTCCCAAACACTTTTTATGAGGCCACTATCACCCTGATCCCAAAATCAGAGAAAGACACAACAAAAAAAGAAAACTACAGGCCGATATCTCTAATGAACATAGATGCAAAAATCCTCAACAAAATATTAGCCAACAGAATACAGGAATACATTAAAAAGATCATACACCATGATCAAGTGGGATTCATCCCTGATATGCAAGGGTGTTTCAACATCTGCAAATCAATTAATGTGATACACCACATTAACAAAAATGAAAAATAAAAATCACATGATCATATCAATAGATACAGACAAAGCATTTGACAAAATCCAGCAGCGATTTATGATAAAAACCCTTAAGAAAGTGGGAATAGAGGGATCATATCTCAACATAATAAAGGCCATATATGATAAACCCACAGCTAACATCATACTCAATGGGGAAAAGCTAAAACCATTCCCCTTAAGATCAGGAACAAGGCAAGGTTGCCCACTATCTCCACTTCTATTCAATATAGTGCTGGAAGTTCTAGCCACAGCGATCAGACAAGAAAAAAGAAATAAAAGGCATCCAAATCGGTAAGGAGGAAGTAAATTTTCACTATATGCAGATGACATGATACTATATAGAGAGAACCCTAAAGATTCCGCCAAGAAACTATTAGAGCTGATAGATGAATTTAGTAAAGTAGCAGGATACAAAATTAATATTCAGAAATCAGTTACATTTGTATATACCAACAATAAAACATCAGAAAGAGAAATTAAAAAAACAATCCCATTTACAATTGCTTCAAAGACTAAGATATCGGGGAATACATTTAACCAAAGAAGTAAAAGATCTATACTCAGAAAATTATAAGACACTGAAGAAAGAAATGAAAGAAGATACAAATAGATGGAAACACATACCATGTTCATGGATAGGAAGAATTAATATAGTTAAAATGTCCATACTGCCTAAGGCAATATACATATTCAACGCAATTTCTATCAAACTACCAACGATGTTTTTCACAGAAATAGAACATATAATCCTAAAATTTATATAGAACCATAAAAGACCCCAGATAGCCTCAGCAATCTTAAGAAATAAGAACAAAGTGGGAGGTATAACGATACCTGACATCAAATTATTCTACAAAGCTACAGTAATCAAAACAGCATGGTACTGGCATAAAAACAGACATATAGATCAATGGAACAGAATAGAGAGCCCAGAAATAAATCCATGCCTATATGGCCATTTAATCTATGACAATGGAAGCAAGAATTTACAGTGGGGTAAGACAGTCTATGCAATAAATGGTGCTGGGAAACCTGGACAGACACATGCAAAAAAATGAAGCTGGACCACCACCTACACTATATACAAAAATAAATTCAAAATGGCTTAAAGACTTAAATGTAAGATCTGAAAGCATAAAATTCCTAGAAGAAAATATAGGAAGAAACTTCACAAACATTACCCAGAGTAAGATTTTTATTTTATATTCCCTCACTCAAGGAAAGTAAGAGAAAAAATAAACATGTGGAATTACATCAAACTAAAAAGTTTTTTCACAGCAAAGGAAACCATCAATAAAACAAAAAGGGATCCCTCTGAATGGGAGAAGATATTTGCCAATGATATATCTGATAAGGGGTTAATATCACAAATCTATTAAAAAAAAAACCACTCAACTCAACTCCAAAAAACAAACAACCCAATTAAAACATGGGCAGAGGACATGAAGAGACATTTTTCTAAAAAGGACATACAGATGGTAAACAAACATATGAAAAAATGCTCAACCTCACTAACTATCAGAGAAATGCAAATAAAAACCACAGTGAGATACCACCTCACCCCAGTCAAAATGGCTATCATCAATAAATCAACAAACAACAAGTGCTGGCAAGGATGTGGAGAAAAGGGAACACTTTTGCACTGTTGATGGGATTGCAGATTGGTGCAGCACTATGGAAAACAGTATGGAGGTATCTCAAAAACCTGAAAATGGAACCACCTTATGATCCAGCAATTCCACTCCTAGGTATATATCCGAAGAAATCCAAAACTTTAATTCAAAAAAATTTATGCACTCCTATATTTATTGCAGCATTATATACTATAGCCAAGACATGGAAACAACCGAAATGTCAATCGGTAGACGACTGGATTAAGAACCGTGGTACATTTATACAATGGAGTATTACACAGGCATAAAGAACAAAGAAACCTTACCATTTGCAACAACATGGATGGACCTAGAGAACATTATGTTAAGTGAAATAAGTCAGGCAGAGAAAGACAAATACCATATGATCTCACTTATATGTGGAATCTAAAGAAAAGAATAAGTGAATGAACTAATCAGAAACAGTTTCAGAGACATAGAGAAAAAACTGAGGGTTGCTAGATGGGAGGGGGGCTGGGGATAAGGGGATAGGTGAAGGGATTAGAAAGCAGTCAGTAACCACAAGATTGCCACGAGTTTCTGAAAGTTAATTTGTGGAATGTAATGTTGTAAAGATTTTGTAGGGTATCTGATGGACACTTGTCTCGTTAGGGAGACCACCTCAGGGAAGATGTAGATGCCTGATCACTGCACTGTACACCTGAAGCTGAAGCTGAACAATAATGAATGTCATCTACAAGTTTATGTATGTATATATATATATATATATATATATATATACACACACACACATATATATGTATGTATAAATATATATATACGTATATATATATATACTTAGTAAGTATATATATATATGGAGATATATATATATATATATATATATATATATATATTTACAAGCAATGGAGTACAGCATTAGGAATAGAGACAGTGGAAATGTAATGGCTGTGTGCGATGTCAGAGGGATAGTGGATAGGGGCGGGGGGGTTCACAAATGTGAAGGATATAAATGATAAACGTCTAACTATTACTTTGTTTTGTGCACCTGAAACTAATAAAATAAATAAATAAATAAATAAATAAATAAACAAATAAATAAATAAATAAATAAATGAAACAGGGACCATGCATAGACTACTCGCTGATGGACTCACTCACTCTGAGATCCAGTGCTGGGGAAGTAGTTTAAAAGGTGCCAGAGACATACAGGGAAGAACTGAATTGTCTAGCTTCAGGGTAAGGGCTGAAGAAGCAGCTTTCTCCCTCATGGAGGAGCTGGCAGAAGTCATTGTTTCTTTGTTGAGCCCTCCCCCGCCTCCCTGTGTGCAGACATAGGCAGATGCCATATCTGAGTCTTCATCAAACTGCCTATCACCTTTCATCTGCCCCATCCTACTCATTCCCTGAGACCCCACCCTACTCAACATTCAGACATAGCCAAGCTGCTTCCAGTGGCTTTTCTGTATAAACAGCCTGCCGTGGCTCATACCGTGGACTTTCCTAAAATCTCCCAAAGGTTCACAAAACCCTAAGAAGCAGGATCTGGTTTTGGTGTTTCCCATATCACTGGCTGAGCAACCCTAAGCCTAGCACTATTGACAGATGGCCTTGGTTTTTGGTTTGGCCTCTCAGGGTACCTCCAAGCACAGCATAGGCAGCAGCCATCTCTGGATTGCTTTGAGGATCATGGCAAGTGGCCCTGGGCAGTGCACCTGATTGTGGCTAAATTTGGCCTGCAGTGGGTTTCCTCCCAGGAGGGCTGGAAGTCCCCATGGCCAACTTTGGACAGAGCTGGAGCATCACCTGGCCACCTTCAAGGATGGCACACCCAAGGGGCAGACAATGCAGGCACCAGACTCCACTAAAGTGAACCCTGCTGTTAGGCCATATTTAGGCCAGGAACAGGAATCTTATCTCAAAAGCCATCTTGTATTGCTTTATACATTGTACCTGCTGGCTTGTGTTTACCTTAGGCCTGGAGAAGCCACCTTGAATGTAGAAACTATCTTATCCTATCTTATCCTATTTGTCTCCTAAGCGTTTGTGATCTGTGGGCCTGGGCAGGCCTGTGTTGTCCGAATGGACGCCTGGGGGTCAGGTGTGGAGCCAGAGGGCTTGGTCATGCCCTGAAACCCTTTGTGGCTAGACAATGCAACGAAAACCCCCTGAAGCATTGAAGGAGTTTTACCCCCTCCTATAAAACTCCATACACCTTTTTGCTCGGGGAAGTAGTGGTCTTTTCGATCCTGAGCTCCCACAGCTCAAACATGCCAAATTAATTCTAATAGACCAATTTTGGTCTCCCGCAACTCATTCCCCCAGCCGTGCCTAACACCTGCTCTGTAGGGTCAGCCTCTGCACAACAGTTCCTCCACTGTAGTCACAGCCAATCCTCACAACCTATCAGACTGAAGGTGAATCCTTCCCACTGACATGCAAACAGCAATGGAGTCCCAACTACAACAGGAAGGCACACACAACCCACACAAGTGACACACCTGGAGCACCAGGCTCCAGTGACTAGGCACACTGCACAATTGGGTCCCATAGGAAACCAACTACATAAGGCCACTCTACTAACACCAGAAGGCATACCAGCCCTACATAGAAACAAACACAGGGAGTCAGCCAAAATGGGGATACAAAGAAACATTTCCCAAATAAAAGAACAGAACAAAGATCCAGAAAAAGAAATAAACTAAATAGAGACAAGCAATCCACCAGACGCAGAGTTCCAAATACTGGTTATAAGGATATTGAATGATCACAGGGAGAACTTTAACAAAGAGATAGGAAACATGAAAAACAGAGACAGAAAACATAAGTAAAGAACCAGTCAGAAATAAAGTCTACTTCTTTTTGAGGATGACATCATAAAAATGGTGGTGTGAGGTGAGCCTCTTGAAATCTTCCCTGGAATTTACAACAAATTGAACAAATATAACTACACAAAGGACTCCCTGCACAGCAGGCAAGACTAAGAGGAACACTACTGAAATCACCTAAAGGTGGGCAAATTGCATGAGCAGGGGAGGAGAGAAGGGAGAAATGAGTTGGGTCCACGGGGGCCGCAGGATGCAGGCCTAGCTTAGTGCTCTGAGCTCGCTGCATTCTGGAACTAGTACAGCTATGGGAGAGGGAAGAACTCGGACTGCTAGGGCTCTGCTTATGGACCACAGGACAGACGGGACACCATACAACACTGCTGAACCCAATGCTCATGGGAGTGACCTCAGAGCAAAGACTGAGGGAAGAAGGCTGAAAACAGTGTTTTAAGGCCTCACTGCCGAGCACAGAATGGAAGCCTTAGACACTGAGCCTAGCCACACCCTCCGTACCATCCCAGAGCTCGCTCTGCCCCCACTGCCCAGTGCTAGAAGCAGAACATTAGCAGTGTCAGATCAAAAGAACAGAATATTTGCAGTTCTGAGAACTGTGGTCTGCAGACACAAATTCATAGCCCAACTAGTTCCGGCAAAGGGGAGGGAGCTGTGGAAGCAGGACCAGCTGTGGTGGTGGTCGCTGACATTGCTCGGGGCCACTTCTCACAACTCACCCAACCCCTGACCCCACGATCTGGGCAGCTCCCTGAAGGAGTAAACAGAGTCACTGAAACACACAGGCTCTGAAACTGTTGCAGGAAGAGCTTTGGAACTTCAGAAACTCCCATGGAAGTGGCACCCTATGACCCAGGCAAACTGTTAGAGGAGAAGCCCGCCTTCCAGGGAATACCCCCATTGAATGAGAAGCTAGAATAGTGCAGAGAAAATATAATACTACAGTGTGAGAGAGTATAAAAGGCTTTAGTTGGAGAGAAAATAAAACATTCTACCAATACCTACTGGGAAAAAAAGAAAGATCTCTTTCTATCAATCTGTTGCAGAACCAACTGCTGTACATATCTAGGAAGAGAAATAATAAATCATTAATTGCCATGAATAACCAAGGCAACAAGACAGCTCAGGAAGAAAATAAAAAGTCTCCAGAAAATGAACTTAAAGATATGGAAATATGTGACTTAAATGACAGAGAATTCAAGATTCCAGTTCTTAAAAAACTCAACGAGATGCAAGAAAACACAGAAAGGCAGTTTAATGAACTCAGAAACACAATCAAAGAACAAAATGAAATTTTATCAAAGAGATCGAAATTTTAAAGAAGAATCAAGTAGAATTTCTGGAGATTAAGAACTCAATAAAAGAAATGAAGAATGAAATAGTCCGCTTAGGTAGTAGAGTTGACCAAATGGAGGAAAGAATCAGTGACATCAAAAACAGAAACTTGGAAATGAGACAGATAAAAGAAGAAAGAGACTTGAGACTTAAAAGAAATGAAAGAACTCTACAAGAACTTTCTGACTCCATCAGAAAGAGCAATATAAGAATATTGGGCATACCAGAAAGAGAAGAAAGAGAGAAGGGAACAGAGAGCATATTCAAACCGTCGATGAGAACTTCCCAAACTTGTGGAAAGAACTCAATCCTCGAATCCAAGAGGAAAATAGAACACCTGATTACCTACATCCCAATGGCCTTCTCCAAGTCACATTGTATTGAAGCTGTCAAAAATTAACAACAAAGAAAGAATCCTCAAGGCAGCCAGGGAAAAGAAGACGGTAACCTACAAAGGAAAGCCCTTTAGATTATCATCAGATTTTCCAGCAGAAATTCTACAAGCCAGGAGGGAGTGGAACCAAATATTCAAACTATTGAAAGAGAGAAATCATGAGCCAAGAATAATATATCCAGCAAAGATATCCTTTAAATATATAGGAGGAATAAAGACATTTCCAGACATAGAGAAGCTGAGGGAATTTTCTAACACAGGACCTGCACTCCAAGAAATACTGAAGGAGGCTATTTGACCAGCATAAATAGGAATAATTTGTGACAACCAAAACATAAAAAGGGGGAGAGTAAAGGCCTAAACTGGAATACGGGAATGGAGAAAGTAAACATGTTGAAGAAAATGGAATACTCTAAATATGAAATTTTCTTTTACATAAACTTAATGGTAACCACTCAGGAAAAAAAAATCCAGAATTGAAATATATAACGTAATAAAAAAAAGAAACAGAGGGAAAATTATAGAATACCACCACACAGAAATTATAGACAACAACAAAAAGGCAAATAAACAACCGAGACACAGTCTTACCAGAAAACTAAAGATAAAATTACAGGAAATCCTCACATATCAATAATCACCCTAAATGTAAATGGACTGAACTCACCAATAAAAAGGCACAGAGTAGCAGATTGGATCAAAAAACTAAACCCAACCATAAGCTGCTTCCAAGAGACATATCTCAAGTACAAGGACAAACATAGACTCAAAGTGAAAGGGTGGAAATTGACACTCCAAGCAAATGGTATCCAGAGAAAATCAAGTCTAGCCATAATGATATCAGATGAAACAGACTTCAGGATAAAAAAGGTAATAAGAGACAAAGATGGACACTTCATAATGATAAAGGGACTATACAACAAGAAGACATAACAGTCATCAATATTTATGCCCCCAATCAGGGAGCACCGAAATACACCAAGCAACTACCAACAGAACTAAAAGGTGAAATTGACTAAAACACATTGATACTAGGGAACCTAAATACATCATTGACAGCTATGGATAGATCATCCAAACAGAAAATAAATAACGAAATAGCAGCCCTAAATGACACATTAGATGAAATGGACATAATTCACATTTATAGAGCATTTCATCTTAAAACATCAGACTATACATTTTTTTCTAGTGTACATGGAAAATTCTCAAGGATAGACCATATATTGGGACATAAAACTAGCTTCAGCAAGTTTAAGAAGATTGAAATCATACCAAGCATATTCTCTGATCACAAGGCTTTGAAATTGGATATCAACTGTGAAAAGAAAGCAGAAAAAACCATAAATGTGTGGAGATTAAACAACATACATTTAAAGAACGACTGGGTCAAAGAAGAAATAAGAGGAGAGATCAAAAGATACACAGAAACAAACGAAAATGAAAATACATCATACCAAAATTTTGGGATGCAGTGAAAGAAGTCTTAAAAGGGAAATTTATATCATTACAGGTCTATCTCAAGAACAAGAAAAATCCCAGATAAATAACCTTACGTTACATCTTAAAGATCTAGAAACAGAAGAACAAATGAAATCCAAGGTCAGCAAAACAAAGGAAATAATAAAAATTAGAGCAGAACTAAATGAAATAGAGAACACAAAGACAATAGAAATAATTAATGTAACAGAGAGCTGGTTTTTTGAGAAGATTAATAAAAATGACAAACCCTTGGCTAGACTCACTAAGATAAAAAGAGAAAAGACACTAATATACAAAATCAGAAATAAAAGAGGGGAAGTTTCACGGATGCCACAGAAATACAAAGGATCATCCAAGAATACTATGAAGGACTATGAGCCACAAAATTCAATAACCTAGAAGAAATGGACAAGTTCTTAGAAACATATAGCCTTCCTAGGTTGAATCACAAAGAATAGGAAAATCTAAATAGACAGATCACCAGTAAGGAAATTGAATCAGTCATCCGAAACCTTCCCAAAAGCAAAAATCCAGGACCAGATGGCTTCACTAGTGAATTCTACCAAACCTTCAAAGAGGATCTAATACCTTTCCTAATCAAACTCTTCCAAAAAATTGAAGAAGAGACAATACTCCCTAGGTCATTTTATGAGGCCAACATAAACCTGATACCAAAACCTGGTAAGGATAACACAAAAAAAGAAAACTACAGATCAATATCTCTGATGAACACAGATGCAAAAATTCTAAACAAAATTCTAGCAAATCAAATGCAATAATGTATTAAAGATATTACTCATCATCACCAAGTGGCGTTCATCCCAGTGGCACAAGGATAGTTTAACACATGCAAATTCATCAATGTGATATACCACATAAACAAATAAAGGACAAAAATCATATCACTATATCAATTGATGCAGAAAAAGCATTTGACAAGATACAACATCCATTTATGATTAAAACAATTAATAAAATATGTATGGAAGGAAAATACCTTAACATAATAAAGGCCATATATGACAAACCCTCAGCTAATATCATAATAGTGAAAAACTGAAGCCCTTTGCTCTACATTCCGGAACAGGACATGGCTGTCCCCTATCACCTCTGCTTTTCGCATAGTGTTGGAAGTACTCACCAGAGCAATCAGGCAACAGAAACAAAAAAAGGCATCCAAATTGGGAATGAAGAAGTTAAATGTCACTCTTTGCAGGTGACATGATGCTATATATAGAAAACCCTAAAGACTCCACCAAAAAGCTATTAGAAAAATAAATGAATACAGTATAGTTGCCAGCAGCAAAATCAATGTACAAAAGTCCATTGCATTTCCATATACTAACAATGAAACCTCAGAAAAAAAAATATAAAAAGCAATTCCTTTTGCAATTGCAGCAAAAAGAATAAAATACCTAGGAATAAACTTAACCAAGGATGTGAAAGACCTATATCCTGAAAACTCTAAGGCATTCTTAAAAGAAATTGAAGAAGACAAAAAGAAATGGAAAGACATCCGTGCTCATGGTTTGGAAGAATCAACATAGTTAAAATGGTCATATTACCCAAAGCCATATACAGATTTAATGCAATCCCCATCAAAATCCCAATGGCATTTTTTAAAGAAAGAGAAGAAAAAATCATCAGATTTGTATGAAGCCACAAAATACCCCAAATAGCCAAAGCAATCTTAAGAAAAAAAAACAATACTGGAAGTATCACACTCCCTGACTTTAGCTCATACTACAGGGCAACAATAATCAAAGCAACATGGTATTGACAGAAAAACAGATACACAGACAAATGGAATAGAATTGAGAACCCAGAAAAAAACTCACACAAATATGGACAGGTGATAATTTTTGGCAAAGAAGCAAAAAACATATAATGGAGAAAAGACAGTCTCTTCAATAGATGGTGCTGGGAGAATTGGAAAGCCACATGCAAAATAATGAAACTGGACTGCTATCTGTCACCATGTACCAAAATTAATTCAAAATGGATCAAAGACCTAAGCATAAGACCTAAAACAATAAACTTCCTAGAAGAAAACATAGGTACTAAACTTATGGACCTTGGGTTCAAAGAGAATTCTATGAATTTGACTCCAAAGGCAAGGGAAGTAAAAGCTAAAATAAATGAGTGGGACTATATCAAACTTAAAAGCTTCTGCACAGCAAAAGAAACCATCGACAAAATAAAGAGGTAACCAACTGAATGGGAGAAGATTTTTCAAACAGCACCTCCGATAATGGACTAATATCCAAAATATACAAGGAACAACTCAACAACAACAACAACAAAAAAAAAAAAACCTGAAAAATGGGCAGAGGACCTGAAGAGACATTTCTCTAAAGAGTACATACAAATGGCAAATATACATATGAAAAAATGCTCAACATCACTAATCATCAGAGAAATGCAAATAAAAACCACAATGAGATATCACCTCACCCCAGTTAGAATCAACAAGACAAATAGTAACAAGTATTGGAGAGGCTGTGGAGAAAAAAGAACCCTCATACACTGTTGGTGGGAATGCAGATTGGTGCAGTCGCGATGGAAGGCAGTGTGGAGGTTCCTCAAAAAATTAAGAATAGAATTACTATATGACCCAGCAATCCTCCTCCGGTGTATCTATCCAAAAAATCTGATAACATTTATCCATAAAGACACGTGTGCTCCAATGTTCATTGCAGGTTTATTCCAGGTTTATTTTTGGTGGCCAAGACATGGAAACAACCAAAATGTCCTTCGATAGATGAATGGATACATAAGTTGTGGTCTATATACACAATGGAATGTTATTCGGCGGTAAGAAAAGATGAAATAGTACCATTTGTGAAAACATGGATGGATCTTGAGATTATAATGCTATGTAAAATAAGTCAGACAGAAAAAGTGAGAACCATATGATTTCACTGATATGTGGTATATAAAATGAAAACAACAAAAGAACAAGACAAACAAATGAAAGAACAAAAACTCATAGACACAGACAATAGTCTAGGGGTTACCAGAGGGTAAAGGGGGGTGGGGGCTCTAGAAGAGGGTAAATGGGGTCTAATATATGGTGATGGAAAGAGAACTGACTCTGGGTGGTGAACACACAATGTGAGATATAGATAATGTATTACAGAATTGTACACCTGAAATCTATGCAACTTTACTAACAATTGTCACCCCAGTAAACTTTAATTAAAAAAAAGAAATAAAGTCAACAATAACTGAAATGACGACTACATTAGAGGGAATCAACAGTAGATTAGATTAGAGACGTTTAGATTAGAGAACAGTAGATTAGAGAATTGAAACAGCAATTTAGAAGATAAGGTAGCAGAAAATACCCAATTAGAACAGAAAAAGAACACAAAAACATGAGGATAGTTTAAGGGGTCTCTAGAACAACATCAAGCATGCCAACATGCACATCATAGGGGTACCAGGAGAAGAGAAAGAACAAGGCATTGAAAACCTATTTGAAGATATAATCACTGAAAACTTCTCTATCCTAGTAAAGGAAATAGATATGAAAGCCCAGGAAATGCAGAGTCCCAAATAATATGAACCCATAAAGGCCCACACCAAGACAGTCATAATTAAAATGCCAAAGGTTAAAGTTAAAGAGAGAATATTAAAAGCAGCAAGAGAAAAGGAGCTAATTATCTACAAAGGAGCTCCTATAATACCGTCAGCTGATTTCTCAACAGAAATTTGCAGTCCAGAAGGGATTGGCAGGAAATATTCAAAGTGATGAAAAGTTAGGACCTACAATCAAGATTACTCTATACAATAAAGCAATCATTTATAATCAAAGGACAGATAAAGCGCTTTCCAGACAAGAAAAAGCAATAGTAGTTCTTCACCACCAAACCAGTATTACAAGGAATGTTCGAGAGACTTCTTTGAGACAAAAAAAAAAGATCAAAAATATAAATTTAAAAAAATATGAATAATAAAATGGTAATAGCTATGTATCTATCAACAATTACTTTAAATGTAAATGGATTAAATGCTCCAATCAAAAAATAGGGTGGCTGAATGGATAAGAAGACTCTTACATATGCTGCTTACAACAGACTCACTTCAGATCAAAAGACACACAGAGACTGAAAGTAAAGGGATAGGAAAAAGATATTTCATAAAAATGGAAATAACCAAAGACCTGTGGTAGCAGTACTTATACCAGACAAAATAGACTTTATAACAAAGGCTGTAACAAATGACAAAGAAGGACCCAGTAGTCCCACTTCTGGGTAATTATCTGAAGAAACCCAAAACGCTACTTTGAGGGGACATGTGCGTTTGTATGTTCATTATAGCATTGTTTACAATGGCCGAGATGTGGAGGAAACCTGGGTTTCCCTCAATGGTTGAATGGATAAAGAGTATGTGGTAAATATATACAATAGAGTATTGCTTGGCCAGGGAAGGGAATGGTTTCTCACCATGGATGGACCTGGAGGATACTGTGCTGAGTGAAGTATGTCAGACAGCAAAAAACAGATGCCATGTGATTTTGCTTATATGTGGAATCTAAAGAATAAAACAAACAAACAAACAAACAAACAAACAAACAAACAGAAACAACCTCATAGATACAGAAACATTATGATGGTTGCCAGATGGGAAGGGGGATAGAAATGGATGGAAAAGGGGAAGGGATTAAGAAGTACAAAGTAGCCATGGGGATGTAGATATAGCATAAGGAATATAGTCAGTAATATTGTAATAACTATGTATAGTGTCAGTGGGTATTAGACTAATCACGGGGATCATTTCTTACATTGTATACATATCTAACCACTATGCTGTACACCTGAAATTAATATAAAATAATATTGAATGTCAATTGTAATTGAAAGGTGGAGGGGAATAAGAGGTTTGAATTTCCAGGTATAAAACAAATAAGTCATAGGGATATAATGTACAGTATGGAGAATATAGTCAATAATATTGTGACAGCATAGTATCGTGTCAGATGGTTGCTGGACTTATGGTGATCACTTCTTTGGTATATAAATACTGAATAACTATTGTGTATACCTAAAACTAATAGATGTACAATATTGAATATTAGCTATATTTTAATAAATCTTTTTTAAAAGAAAGAAAATACACTTGAAAATGATTAGCACGTAATATGATAATGTAATAATAATTAACATATATTATGTCAGACATATACTATTCACTTTTCATGCATCACTTTTTTCAGTCCTTATAACAATCCTGTGAAATACTTTATAATTACGAGGTTGGACAATTAAGTCCACAAACTCATCCTAGAAAAAGTGCTACATACCTCATTGCTGAATATCACTATGGTCACCTTTGAAGTACTCCTCCTGGGAAGCTATGCACTGACACCAGCGCCTAGTTCACCCTTCAAATGGTTTTGGAACTCTTTTTCTGGAATGGCCATCAGAGCTGTCATCGTATTACACTTGATGTCCTGAATATCATCAAAATGTCTTCCTTTCAATATTTCCTTTATCTTCAGGTAAAGAAAGAAGTCATTGGGGGCCAGTCAGTTGAGTAGGGAGGGTTCCAATACAGTTATTTGTTTACTGGCTAAAAACTCCCTCACGGACAGTGCCTATGAGCTGGTGCATTGTCGTGTCGCAAGAGCTATGAATTGTTAATGAAAAGTTTAGGTCGTTTTCATCTTTTTCACACAGCCTTTTCAGCACTTCCAAATAGTCAACTCGGTTAACTGTTTGTCCAGTCGATAGAAATTTACAATGAATAATCCCTCTGAGGTCAAAAACGGTTAGCAATATCATAGTAACAAGTTTGTGAACTTAATTGTCAGATCATTGTGCAAATGAAAAAATTGAGGCTTAGAAAAATTAAGTAGCTTGGTGAACATCATTGGAAGCTGGGATTTGAACCAAGATCTGTCTTATCTGACTCTTGTAATCTGAACCGCTGCTAACAGTTTCAAAATCCACCAATACTTTCTGATTATTAAAGTGGATATAGGATTTATGGGAATAGATCTATATGGAAAATATTAGTGTGACCAACACCATGATTAGTGTGACCAACACCAAGATATGATGCTGCCTTAATCACAAGCCATATTTTGAGTAACTTAATCATCATCAATATGGAATAATTCATCCTGAAAATCATTTTAGTAATGCTTTATATAAAATGTTTTCATGTGATCCCCATGGAGAAAAGTGAAAAATACCAATGGCAGAAAATATGTTACTTGAAACATTTTGAATACAGAAGCACTATTTGTTTAGTTTAATTGTTAATGATTTTATGTACACACTGAGAGTCCAAATAGTCAGAAAACGCAGAAAGACACCCTGATAATTTCCAAATGTGCAAGAATTTCACCAATATGAGCCTAACATTTCTCCAAAATTTGAATAATAATATATTGTTCTATCTACCTTGTATGGAGAATGTATAAATACCTGCTACTCAACTATTTTGAGTTGGTTTTTGAAGAAATGTTTAACTTAAGTTAGAACATTAATATGAAAAGATACTTTACAGATTAGGATAAAAATCATTATACATATACAATAAGTTTCTTCAAAGGAAAGCTCTTAAAGCACGGGACCCTGATCTTTAACAGTTATGTTTTTCTAACTAATGCTCAGGAATGTGTCTGTTTGTATGTGTTTGTATGTGTGTGCATATGTGAGTGTGCGTGTGTGCTTTCTTACTTCTTTCAAGTGTGGTAGCCAAAATATTTAGCAACTGATATGGCAGAGACAGCAACCAAGCTAAATAGAGCCCACTGATGTAACAGGGGCTCTGGAAAAGCCTTGTTTGCTAGGTGTGAATTTAATGGCAGGATCAAGGAGCTACTCAGGGAGTTGGCGCAGCAGCTATTTGCAATTATTTAGAAATTTTACTACCAATATAGATGCACTGGTATATACCATAGATATTACATTGTCAGCCCAAGCTGTTTTAAAATAAAGCAACATATGTGGACAAATATGGACACTAGAAAAAGTATTCTTAGACAGATTTTATATTGAGAAATTTGATACAATGGATACCAAAACTTAAGAAGTATTATTATAATGACACAATTTTAACTTGTCCATATTTGCCAGATTTTCTACTTGCCACCAGTCTACCTTCCCCATACCCTAGCAAAATAGAAAATGCCATTTCCATGACAGAGAGCAAGAAACAAACTAACATGGTCCTCAGATATTTCTCAATAAATAAATATCAAATAAACAGATTATAAATAATGCTACAAGGCCATTAAAATACCCGACTAAGGATACTCAAGGGCTGAAAATGGAAATTTGGAATCATGGCCTCCCAGCCTGTGGCTTAAGCAGCAAGGTCCAGACACACATGGGTATATTTTCTTCTACTTATATGTCCCTACTCATTCTCCAGGATTCTGTCCACTCCATCTCTATCATGTTGCATTTCAGAGGAGCACTGAGTCTGTTTTCTTCTCCTCGAGCTTACCTGGTAACCAGTTATATCTTACAAAACCTTGAGATTTCTTGTGGTTTGCCCCAGTCCTATACTTGGGAGAACAGAAATATAGGTGAAGAAAGTTAGGGGCTATCTCTCACCTTCCACTCACCTATTATGGCCACATATGTCCCCTAAAGCAGACAGACACAAGAAGAGGGAAGGATGCTTACTAAGTTTCCCAAATGTGCATTTGGAAAAAAAAAAAAACAACAACAACATGAACTTTCATAACCAGAATGATGCTCACAGAGAACATTGACCCTCTTTTTTTATCAGCTTAGTATTTTGTTACTCAGGAGATGGAATAAACAGCACATTTTCTTTCCCATCTTAGCATTCACTTCTTCATATCATGGGGATTTGAGTTGTTTTCCTACTGTTAGAGGCACCAGTGGATAATTTTAATGTTTTTTTTATTCTATGATTGGTACATAGCAAAACAATAAATGGAGACGATCTGAATGTGTTGCAAACTGTCACTACAGGCTCCTAATAAGTAGTGTTGTGAAATCATTAGAATCAGTGACGGTTCTCAGGTTTGTTTGTCTGTTTGTTTGTTTCAAAGATACAGAAGCATTGATAATTAACAGCTGAATTTATCACAATTGATAGTATACATTAGCAGTTCCACACAACTTGTATAAAATGACTACACTACAGAGCTATTATTATAAATTACAAGAACAAAACCCTCACACATGGTTGCACACATGCACACACATACACACTAATTAAACAATTTAAAGTGCAGAGGGCACAATTGTAAATTCAGCTGAAACGTATTTTTTGGCTATAGGTTAAAAGAAGACTAGCAAAGCCAACCCAAACAAAATGTATTCAGATGGATAACATCCTCCTACAAAATACTAACACAAATTAGGATTCATTTTACTCATTCCTGTGTGTGGTTGGTTCTCTGGTACCCAGGTGTGGGAACAGAGCCCCAGAAAGCAGTTTCCAGGCTCTCGGCCTCACATAGAAAGGTGCTGGCTCGGGTAGTAAATGGCCATCAACTGTGATTGGATGGCCTTCAACTGTGGCTAGTTGGCCGTCAGCTGTAACCCGTAAGCCATTGGCCACTAATATAACTGGCATGGCTTCTCTAGCAAAAAATGGGGGCTAGCAAGAAGACGGTGACTGGCAAGCGCGGATTGCAGTTAGCACAGCGGATTGCAGCTAGCAAGGAGAGTCGAGGGAAGTCAGAGAGTCAGTCGGCTGGCACAAAAGCAGACAGCATGTCGCACGTCGTGTGAATCCAGCCTCCAGTGGGACTATAGTGGAGACTATGACTCCCCTATCTATGTGTAGTGCGGGAGACCCTGCTCGCTGCGCCATGTGTCACGCGGGGTGTCAGGCGGGGTCTCTGGTCCCGCTCCCCACATAAGAACACAGGACATGGTGAGGCCAAAAAGGAACACCCACGGAACCATAGATGGGGGAGTCAAACCAATATAGTCTCGCTGGCGGTTGGGGCTGGAGACACAAAAAGCAGGATCTACATCATCTGCAACCCGCCATCCTAACTGCAATCCGTGCTTGCCAGCCACCATCTTCTTGCTAGCCCCCATTTTTTTGCTAGCTTAGCCACGGCAATTATATTAGTGGCCAATGGCTTACGGGTTACGGGTTACAGCTGATGGCCAACTAGCTGATGGCCGTCTGATCACAGTTGATGGCCATTCACTACCCGAGCCAGCACCTTTCTATGTGAGGCCAAGAGCCTGGAAACTGCATTCTGGGGCTCTGTCTCCACACTATGGCTCTGTGGGTGTTACTTTTTGGTCTCACCATGTCCTGCGTTCATATGAAGGGAGCGGGAGCAGAGACCCCACAGGCTGCCCCATGTGACACCAGGTATAACACGAGAGGGAGGAAGCAGTCAGGTAAAATAAGGTGATGAAAAGTGCATAAAGCTTTGCAGAATTGCAAGTATTTGGAGTCATCATAGTAAGAGAAAGAGTTAAGAGGACATGAATCCTCCCTATGTACTATAAAAGCAATCCTCTTCCATTGCTTAAAAATGAGGACAACATTATAACCTAACTGCCTAACTTTGCAGTCAGCATATCATTCATATACTGCCCTTGGAGTTTCTGAAATATCTGGAGACTGGAAGATCTGCATTGACAGCTTTCAGTTCTGTTTTCCAAATTCTCCCCAATCTAGGGACTTAACAAGTTACTGACATATTGTCAAAGTTGTGAAAACAGAAAAAAAACAAAAAACAAAAAAACCAGCCACAGTAATCACTTCAAGGAATTTTGAGGCCAGGACAGTTCTTGTCTGCTGGGAAGATAGTAGAGCAACCATGAGCTACGGCTCTGACAATTAACCTAGACTGTGCCTTTGGCAAGAGAGCACACAGAGTGAACACAGAGAAACCACCAGTCCCCATTCAGTCCCCAGCTTACACATGGTCTCATCGCAACAATTTCCCAGCCTCACCTTCCCCACGCCTCCGCCTTATTATTCTGCACTGGGTTATCTGTTGCGTCTAGCTCATTACCATTTATTACAAACCTCTGCTTACATATTTACATTTCTCCTGCTGTTGACCAGCTACATTACCATGCCTGTGGAGTAGATAATTTTGTACTCTTTGTTGAAGATACTGACAGTCCTCTAGAAGAAACATTCCATTTACAAGAGCTCGCCAGGGACTTCATCTGTTGAACATCATGGTATGGTTACCATGAAGAGAAGTTTGCTTTCCCTGCCGCAGTTTCGCTAGGTAATGTGAGCTCATCTGTAAGCCTTCAGCACCTTTAGTCTGGGGCTGGACAATCCAAACAGCAAAGGAGCTCTTCTCGGTGAAAAGGGAAATTACATTCCGATTTGTTATCTCTCCTTCCAAGTTACCTGTTTCCTGATATCTACCCAATAGGCCAAATAAACATCACTGAAGTAAAACCTTAAAGAAGAGCTAACTTCAAAAATAGGTCCAAAGTGAGGCCTTGATGTGTTCTTTGGTGTTAAGGATCAGCCCCAGAACCTGAGCCATGAGAGGTGGTTAGGGAAGTAGCAGTGCAATTTACTGCATTAAATAGACTGTGCTCCAAACTCTGCAATGGCCAATTTAGTCTAACCCACCATGTGAAGTGTGGATAATAAAAACAGGAAACCTGGGACTTCCAGTGGAACAAATCTCTGTAAAATAGTCATAGCCTTAGGAAACCATAAAATGCAAAGCCACTTCACCATGTTATTTATTCCACGCTAGCATCTTCCAAATTAAAGGAAAGAGTGGAAGACAAAGGGAGAAACAAGAACAGAACAACCAGATAGGCCAAAATTTTAAAAGACTTTGTTTAAATGTCTATGAGTTCCCTGCAAAGTTTGCTATCTTTGGCTCTCCTTAACAGTTAACTAAAAAGTCACAAGTGTTGTTTTGCTACAGGCCATTATTGCACATTTTATATAAAAATTATCTGTTTTGATGATTAAAGAGTTTGGTATTTCTTACACTGAGGACTATCTTAACAGAATGTGTGTACAGTAACCAATATTTTCCAGGAGAGTGGAAAATCATTTTGGCCAGAAAAATGGTCATTTGTAGAAATGGATATAGTGGATAAGGAATATTAAATCTCATATCTCTTCATATTTGTTTTTACTATTAGTATCAGTATTTTTCCTGGAGAATTTTCTTTTCTAAAATATTTCTTATTTAAGTCTAAACAATAAAGTGATCTTATACTCTGTAAGCTTCACAAGGACCGGGATGCTTTGTCCCCAGCGTACCACGTGATACAAAGCTAGTGTATGATGAATTCAAAGAAATGAGGAAAAAAGTAGCCCAAAATGAAATAAAACCTAACACAATATATTGTTCCATTTCTTCTCAAGCTTCAAAATAACCCTTTCATTGCTAAATTAAACCAGGACTTTTTTTTAATTCCCAGTCGCTAATTAAAACCAAGTGGCAGAAACAGTACTGAGGTTTCACTTGTTCATTACAAACCCACTTAAAGTTCAATTAAATGGAAACAAAAAAATACTGTGGTAAAGACCACAGATTCTCAATGTGACCTTTTCAACTCACATCACTTTAATCCTGATATTATTAGGCCTAATTAACGTAAGGACACATAGATGAATATGACTTATTCCAAGACTCGGTCAACTGAAGTACTAAAAAGTCAATTTCTATAGTTTTGGGAATTTTTTTGTTTGCTGTTTTTTTCTTTTCTGGATCAATGGCATAAGAAGTAGATTAAGAAATATCTGTCTGTATGCAAACATTTGTGATTTACCTCACTGAGGGATTAAGACAACTCAAACTGCAAATTTTAGCCATTGGTTACAACATGGAGATGATGAAGTGAGCAACATTTGAGATCAATAAGGACCCTTTCATCTCCATTATTTGCTTTTCTTACTCCTCTCCTTCTCTTTATTTCCTAGATATCTGTCCAGAACAAGACTTCCAACACTAGGCTGGCACAGAATGTAGACTGAATTTTCCAGAGCTTTGACTGTTGTCCATTCTCAATGAGTTCCCAAACAACTACTTTAGGGAGACTGAAAATGTAACTTGGCCATTGCCTGAATGACATCATTTTAGTTTCTTCTTGCTCCCTAAAAGTACTCCACCAGAAATTTAGGCAACATTGTCTGAGGATGCTGGTCCCTTGTACCTCTCCACAGGCAGCCATGCCAAGTGGTCTCCATGAATCAACGTGGCGAATGACCTAAAGACTGGCTTTATACAGCCTGTGTTTGTATGGGCACAAAGGTGGTGAAAATGAGTAATGTAACAATAGAATGGGCAGATAATTTCTTCAACCATCTGTTCTGCATATGTTCAGCAGATCATCGCTATCTTGGACCTTGCAGTTTGTGCAGATGGTACTCTCCAGAGAAAAAAAGGGTCTAAAATGAGTCAGTGCATAGATTAGTTTTAGTATAAGAAACAGCAGAAAATTGCTTGTCTCACCATGCTATAAAAATTAGTTCTCTTGTAACCAACCATTTGAGCATGAAGTTCGAAGGTTTACAGCTGTTAATTTGAATTTGCTGTTCTGTGACTCTTATCTCACACAACATCAAGTTTAAGGAGATAAAGAGACTGTTGTTTAAGGGTGCAAGTTTTATTTTTAACAATGTTCCTAGGATTATTCATTCTCTTTTGTAGTAAGAGCTGGAGTTTTACTTCCTTTGCTCCTAAAATAAGTGAGATTTGTAGTAGTTCAACAAACATGTATCGAACATTTTTGGCCCTGCACTCATCACAGAAAAATGCACTGCAAATGAGACCCAGAAACAGCTACTTCTTCAAGGTGCCAGGATATCTGACTTTCCAACTTTCATCTTGGACTTGTTCTCCCATAAAAAAAAAAAAAAAAAAAAAAATATATATATATATATATATATATATATATATATATATGTATATAAAATGCATTAATCAGAGCAGAGATACAAGAAAAGCTCTACTAAAAGTAGGCTGAAAAGTGATGAGTGAGTGCTGACTCCAGAGAGACACCTCAGATTTTAGAAGATCTCTGGAAGAAGATATAAATGAGTATATTTTTGAAGGGATCAATTCCTAATTCTAGAAAAATTTTAAGAAGAAGATTCGGAAAGTAGGAGCAGACATAGCATTCCAGAACACTGTTCCTTATCTTGTTGAGTGAAAGCTGTATAAATTCAGAAGAATATGAAAACGGAGACTATCAGGGCATGTTTGGAAAGTGATAGGATCAAGGACAAGAGAAAATAAAGTTAGTGAAACTGTCAATAATTTCTTTTGGAAGGTAGGCTTTGAGCCAAATTCTGAAGGCTCCCAAATGCATCACTTGGCAGCATGGAATGGGCAGGGAGTGAAAACAGACTGGCAGTGCCTCCCATAGTCTTCTGTACTTCCCCATTGTGGGGACAGAGTCCCAGAGAGCAGTTTCCAGACTCTCGGCCTCATGTGGAAAGGTGCTGGCTCGGTTGTTAGATGGTCATCAGCTGTATAATGAGATGGCCATTCGCTGTGGTTGGGTGACCGTCAGCTGTAACCAGTTAGCCATTAGCCACTAATATAGCTGTCATGGCTATGCTAGCAAGGACAGATTGTGCCTAGCAAGGTTGGTTGGTTGGTTGGTTGGTTGGTTGGTTGGTTGGTTGGTTGGTTGGTTGGTTGGCAAGAGAAGCAGATGGCAGATGTGGGTCGTGTGACTCCTGCTTCCTGTGTCTCCAAACCAGCCACCAGCAAGAATATAGTGTTATGAACCCCCTATCTATGGCTCTGTTGGTGTTCCTTTTTGGCCTCACCATATCCTGCATTCTGGTGCAGGGAGCAGGAGCTGAGACCCTACATTACACCCATCTTCATGCTCATCACACTTTATTGAAGCTGTTTCAAATCTGCCTACCTCATAAATTCCATGAGGGTAGATACAACAACTAAGTTATTTAATATGATAGCGTTAACTAATAGAATACCATAATTAATGTTTGCTGAATAAATGGGGCCACAAATGTTTCTTTTGATATAAGAGCCCTCAGCACACCAAACATGTAAAGTTATTTCATGGTTGGTTATCTGCCTTCTTCACCATATTTTACTATAGCCCCTTCCTCTACCATCACCAGATCAACCCATGGCCATGAGTTTCTAACTCTGAATGATTTGGCCCTAGATCTGAGGCTGAAGCTACTTCATCCAAGGATTGATGGTTACCTCCATCTTCCAAATTACTCTCTTAGCACTTAAAATATTTCATCTGTTATCCCTACCTTACCTAAACTACCCATCCCCTTCCTCTTTCCAAAATGATCCTTATGGCTCCACTTTATTCCCATAAATATTTGATTATGATGATGATGGTAATGGTGATCCAGACACTTTTCTAAAAATTTTGTATATATTAACTTATTTAAGCCTCACAACAATGCTATGAAGCAGATAGTATTATTGTTCCCAGGTTAAGATGAGGAAAATGAGATGCAAAAGTTTTAAGTTATTTGTCCAGTCACACTGAGAGGAAAAAGTGAGCACCACTTGGATTTGAATCCACGTATCCTGACTCCAAAATTCATGTTCTTCAACATCATGGCACACTGTCGCATCCAGCACAACATGGGCAGTGAGGGTGCGAGAAGGGGCGGCTTGGGTTAAGTTTTTAAGAAAGAGACAATCAGAGATTTAATGCAGTTAAATCTCTCCAAAGGCCAGGGGTCTCTCAGTCTCAGAGGACTGGAGCCCAGAATAAGGCCGACTGGAGGTTTTTATTGATACAAGAAAGTAACATTGTTTCTTACACGGTCTGTGAGACTCATACATCATAGCAGAAAAATGTTTATTCCAATCACCCTTTGTCTGTAAACAGCCGAAGCACAAGGTCCCATGACGTTTTACTTAAGTTATGTACCTTCTCAGGGTCAAGTCTCTCATATTGTAACAGCTCCGTTGAGATAAGTGGAGAGAACTGATCTTTGTTGTCCTCATGACTTCTCTCACAAACAGGTGCAAGGGAAAAGCCAGAGCCAGCAACAGCTTTTCCCAGGCAGGGGGAAGGGGAGACGGCCCCTTCCCATATTTTTCTAAGGCAGCTCATTGGGGGTCCCCACTTGGTTCCACCTGGCTTAGGTTGTATCTCCCGTGAGATATCCTACCCGTCTTTGGCTGCAAACCATCTTTTGGGGACCAGACAGAGAGACATAAGGTGTAAACACAAGGATGGAACAGAGTCCCAGAAAGGCACAATCTTACAGACTCTTCTTTCCTTAAAAAAAGACACAGGGGACAGTTGGCTAGGCTGTTGTGTAACTACAACACACTGCTTTCCACTTTGTTGAGTGTCTACTACATACATAGTACCATGTCAACTTGCCGAGGGATATGCTAAGATGGGGTGGAAAAAGACCTTGCCATTAAGATGTGTAGTATGGGGAGAAAAGACTTGAATATAATAAGCAAACACACTGAAGAAATTGATGAATAACTTTTAACATAATAGTTAGAATCAGAAACAAGAGTATTACCTATAACTCTTGCAGAGCCTTTTTTACTCTCATAGTAAATAGGAACTAGAATGTGATGAAGGTTTGTGATCTACACATTGGATAACCTGTCCAAACCCTAAGTTTCCATCAAGGCCTCTTCAAGACTATCTCTTCTGAAGAGGTTCCCCCGTTCACACCACAGTCTTTCTTTTATTCTGAATTTTGTGAGTATCTGTAGCTTCAGACTGACCTACCCCATCACAAAGCTACTCAAATATTGCTTTAGAATTATATTTTAGATGGTTATTACTTGGAAGTTATACCTTAAAAAATCATAAATACCACTGAAACAATGACTGTAAAACCATCTCTTAAAGTTCTTACAATTCTCAGCACAGTACAGAGCAGACCTAAGTGCTCACTGAATAGAAGATGAATGAATGAACAAAAAAAATGAATGGATGATGGATGTGCTTTTCTGTTTTGATTTCTAAGTAAATTACATAGAACTTAAGACACAAGTGAGAGAGAGAGAGAGAGAGAGAGAGAAAGAGAGAGAGAGAGCCCAACATAAAAGGTATGTTGGCCTCTGGCAGTATTAACATGTTTCATCAGATAGAAGATTTGATGTTTCAAAATAAAGACCAGAAGCACAGACAAAAAGCACTGTCTTGGCAGCAGGGAAAAAAAAATAAAAAAACTTACTCTTCCTTCCCCCCACCCCCATGCCCCTATACACGCACATACTTGGAAGCAAGAATCAATTTATTGGCACCCAGTGCAAGTCCTTTCTGGAAGTGATTACAGTCACAGATCCACTTTTAGTCAAAGGTGTTAAAAAATGAGAGCAAGACCATCCAATTCATACTTTCCCTTTGTGATGAACTGTTAAAAAGTGATATAAGTGGACAGAAAAGGGGTGGGAAGGGAAACAGACAGAAGAATAGACTACAAGAGACCAAATAAAAGTTCAAAGTGGCAAGCACTGCTAAGTAACACTTCATCATCCGCAGTTTTACTCTTGGGTGTTGACTAACTGGAGTGTTGTCATTACCTGACGAGACGCCAACTCCAAAGAGCTCAGAGTATACCTTTCAAGTCTTTGGACCTAGTCTCAAGTTCAAGGATGCACAAAAGAAGCCTCCACCTGTTCACATGTATACAAAGTTCTACTAAACCTATCCTGATGAAAATACCATACCACGCTGACTTTGAATGTTTACCTGGTCTCAGTGAGGCTGTCTGGGGAATTAAAAAACATACGATGGGCCAAAAGAATGGAGACTACACAAAAGACAGAAGTGGAGGCTTATAAACTGTGCATTCTTTGAAGCCCTTTCTAAAAAGAAGGAAATCTAGGACATTCCTATCCTCTCTTACCAATATCCACTTAATTGTGTAGAGTCACTATAAAAATCTAATATTTTTATATAGATTTACAAAAATCTATTTTGTGGCAAAAAAAAGCACTTCTCCATCTAAGAATGTAAGGTGGGGTAGGGCCTTTAGTTAAACAGATATCCTAAGCCAACTCATTCTCAGATGCCTCATCATTCTTATCTCTGCTGGACAGAGCCCCCTGGAACTTTCCACTTTTCTCCCGGATTTGCCTTACCTCATTGTTCATACTTCCCAAGAGCATCTTTGTGGTGTGAACTCCCAGTCAGTTTGTAGATCATCTTTTCCCTGACCTGACACCTAAACTCCAGGCATCTATATTTAATCACCTATTAGACATCCATTTGGGTTTTGGGGGGAATCTGAAACGTAAAATAACCAAAACGGAAATCCTTATTTTCACTCATCCCTGGCAACACATTTCTTCACCAAACTTCTCTAGCTGAGCAAACAACAGCAACGTTCACCAAATTGATCAAGGCAAAAAAACTCATGAGCCATTCTTAACTCTCTCCCACTCACCTCTCACATTCTACCTGTCAATTCTGTTCACGCTACTTCTCACTACATCCTGATGTTTTCCTTTTTTGCTCCATCTGCACAGATACGATCCTAGTCTATGCCACTATTATCACTCACTTACACTACCACAAAAACTTCCCAATTCATCTCCTGGCTAATGTCATGTTGTAAAGCAAATCAGAACTATTTGCTTGGTGGCTGAAAATAGCCAAAGTAAGTTATTATATTTCATTGTAAAATCATTGTATATATAATAATGTGATCAACCTTCAAGTAGAGAAAATGGTGATTATGTGAAGGCAATCATAATTATAATAAACGCTCTATATTTTATTGTTTTGTAATGACTTCATTATCCAAGTGAAAATTAATAGAGATAGTTGTTAAAAATTGAATATGTACTTTACCAACACCCAGTAGCCACCATCACCTGCCACCTGAACTGCTACAGTAGGCTCCCAACTGGCCTCCACATTTCTACTTTTCCCTCTACTGAGTTCTGTTGTTCACAAAGCTATTAAAGCGAACTTTTAAAGACACAAATCAGAATATATCACTCCTGCACTTAAAACCCACTGTGGCAGAGCTCTCCTCATTCTCTCCATTTTCCTTAAAATAATCATAACCACCACATGTTTTAGAGAATACAAGGCTACTCAGCAGAAGAATTGACCTCTGCTTCCTTTGCACAAAGTAGGTGAGGCCACGTGACTACAACTGGGCTAATTGATATGAGCAGAACTGATGGAGGTGCAACCTCCTAGTGATTTCTAAAATGCAAAGCCAATTATCCTAGACTCCCTACTTCTACCTTCCTGTGGGTTAGAATACAGATATGATGGTAAGAATCCAGCAGGGATCTTACCTGTATTATCCTCAGCTGAAAAATCATGTATAACACATAACTATTCACTAAGTATTTTTAAATGAATGAAAGATGGAGGAACATAGTGCAAGATAGCCTACACATCCTCTTGCACAGATAGTTGTTGGATGTCAAATAATAAATAATATAGTATTACTGCTAAAAAGAGTTCTGAAAAAAAATGATGAGAAAGAAAAAAGGCAGTACATTTATATTTAATGCTAAAAAAGTCATAACTGAGATTCTAATAATTATGGAAGATGTAAAAAGAAATAGCCAGGCACTGTATGTTAACGACATATGACTAGAAGTGACACAAAGATATGATCTATGCCTAATGTCAAGAATAAAGCACAGTAGAGTCAAGGAATAATTATCCAATGATTCATATTCATTATTAAATGAATATCTATATTCAAAACTCAACAAAATCAAAAAAGTCAGAAAGATCAAAATAATTTAGCATATTTTCAGGAAATTATGTTATTAGGTTCAAGTAACTTGCCCAGAGAAACAAAGGTAAGGTAGAGAATTTTATTTTGTTTAAATCTTTTTAAGAAAAAAAGGGAATTTATTATCTCATTTGCAAAGTTAGGAGAAAAATGTCAGACTTCAGGTAGAAATAGACCCAAATGTTAGGATGATGTCATCAGGGATCTATGGTTCTTCATTTTTTAAACTTTTCATTATAAACTAAATTTAGACTTATAAAACTTATTCAGACTTACAGACAGTTCCTATTATACCCTTTCCTTACTTAGTTTCCCCTTTTGTTAACAACTTACCATAATAAAATTATATATAACCATAATAAAATTATCAAAGCTAAGAAATTAACATTGGGAGAGATCCAAGACAGAGTAGATAAACACTGTGCCTGCACTCTTCCATGAACACATTGAATTTACAGCTAAATTATTGAACAATCAATCAGAAGAACCATCTGAACTCTAGGCAAACATAAGTCCTATGACTAAAAATATAAAGAAGCCACATCGAGACTGGTAGGAGGGGTGGAGACATGGAAGAGGCCCCAAACCTCCATGTAGTGGTTGAGAATCAGGAGGGATATCTTGGCGTTCCCTCCAGAAGAGCAAGGGACACCAGGCTCCAACACGGGGCTCCCCAGCCCAGAGTACTGGTGCCAGGAAAAGGCACCCCCATAATATCTGGCTGTGAAAAACAGTGGGGATTCCAACTGTCTGGGTGGGACAGAAGGCTGAGGAAACACAAACGTCCTCTTAAACGGCCCTCACAGACTCATTCACTTGCTCGCAGGCACTTACCTTAGGCTCCAGCGGAGGGACAGTGACTCAGGAGGCATTGGAGATGTACAGGGGAGCAGACTGAGTGTGTGGCTTCTCAGGGATACCTGGAGGACAGTCAGCATTTTCCCTGTGTGAGCTCTTTCTCCCGTGCAGCCAACAGATGGGTGCTATCTTTCCTGTGTTGAGCCCTCTCCCACAACAGCCAAATCTGAATCTGATTGGCCTGGTGAGCTCCACTTCCTTCACCCTGCTGACTCACTAGAACCCTGCCCCACCCAACTCCCCCAATACCAGAGACACTTTCTTGGCAAGCAAACAACCCTGCCCACATTACACTCTTTCTTGGAAAACTATCAGAGTCTGGCAGGCCCCAGGTGGGTAGCAACTGGTCTCAGTGTGCTCTGTGACTTTTGCTGAGTAGCTCCAGACTCAGCACTGGCACCAAACCAGAATTTACTTTAATCTGGTAATTCCAATTCTTCCCACTCCAGTGACTCCCTGAGTCCCTACCTCACCCAACTTGCATACCACACAAGGCTCTATCAGTGGCTTAATCTTAAGAGAGCTGGCAGGTGGCAGCAGGCCTCAGGATGTCCTGGCTTTTTGTGGAGCTAACCCAGGCCTGGTACTGGTGGCAGACATCCTCAATTCACAGCATGGCCTGTCTCACACACCTCCAGGTCTAGCACAGGCAGTGAAAACCCATGGGTCACTTTGTAGCTCCTACAAGATAGTCCCTAAATAGTCACAGACAGTGAGTGATCTGGGTCTGCACTGGCGCCCCTCCAAAGAGGCCCCAGAACCAACATACTTGGAGGTTGGCTTCAGACCACAACAAAACACTGCCCCAGAAGCAATGCACATAAAAGGTGGCTTAAGCATGCACCACAGCCCACTGGAGTGAATCCCATTCAATGGGGTAAGACCCCCACACAGCAGCCTATAAGCTGTGTTTGTGACCAAACCCCACAGTCAGTCAGCCTAAGGGTCAAACCCACCCACTGAATTGCCATTAGCAACCAAGTCTCAACTATAACAGGAGGGCACATACAACCCACACAAGGGACACTCCTGGAGCACCCAGAGCAGGTGACAAGGGAGACTGTGCCACTGGGCCCCGCAGGGAACAAACAAAACAGAAACAAGCTCATAGATACAGAGAACATTTTGATGGTTGCCAGATGGGAGGGGGTTGGAAATAAGTGAAATGGGGTAAGGGATTAAGAGATATAAACTGGTTGTTAACAAAGTACTCATGGTAATGTAGGGTATAACATAAGGAATATAGTCAATAATATGGTAATAACTATGTATGATGTCAGATGGGTACTAGATTTGTTTGGGTGACAGATGGGAGAGGGTTGGGGGGGCAGGGTGAAAAGGTGAAGGGATTAAGAAGTACAAATTGGTAGGTACAAAATAGTCATGAGGATGTAAACATAAGGAATGTAGTTCATGATATGGTAATACCTATGTATAAGGTGTGCTCAAAAATAAGGTGAATGTTTAAATTTTAAAAATTATTACAGTAAAGACATATTGCCATTAATCCCCCCTCAAAATACATCCCCTCGCTTCAAACACATTTATTCCATTGTTCTTGCCACTTTCTGAGGCAGTTCTGGAAGTTCTGTTTCTTGAGTGTCTTTAGTTGTGCTGTTGTGGCTTCCTCGATGTCCTGAATCAATTCAAAACATTTACTCTCCATGGTCATTTTGACTTTGGGGAAGAGCCAGAAGTTGCACGGTGCCAGATCCAGTGAATGAGGTGGATAAAACCTCATTTTTATTTGAGAGAAAGTGCCATATACCAGAAGTGATGTGTGACACAAAGCATTGTCATGATGGAGGATAAACCCATTTGCCCATTTCATGTTAATACATTGTTCATGATCCATGATTAACAGCACACTTTAAAACACACCTTCTCTCAACTGTAGCTCACACCCAACTGACTACACCGAACAAGTTGAAACTTGTCACACACTGTTACTAAGGTTCGAAGTGCCACTTCACATATTGAAAACCCCTGCCTTTCCATTGGATGGCACTCTGCAGCCTCATTCACCGTAATTTTTGATCACACCTCGTACAGTGCTAGATGGGTTCTAGACTAGTCAGGGCGATCAGTTCTTAAATTATATAAATGTCTAATCATTATGCTGCACACCTGAAATTAATATAAAATAATATTGAATGTCAACCGTAATTGAAAAATTTAAAAAGGGGAGAAAAATTGAAGGGGGATAAGAGGTATAAAACAAATAAGTAATGGGGATATAACATACAGCATGGGGAAGATAGTCAATAATATTGTGATAACTGGTACAGTGTCAGATGGTTGCCAGACTTACTATGGTGATCAATTCTTTAGGTATATAAATGTTGAATAACTATGGTGTACCCGTGAAACTAATATAATATTGTATGTTAGCTATATTTTAATAAAAGTATTTTTTAAAGACATTAGCATGGGTACAATTCTGTTAACTAAATTACAGACTTTGTTCAAATGACACCGGGTTTTTTTGTTTGTTTGTTTTCACTAGCGTCCTTTTTCTGTTCCAAGATGGTTCCTGATTCCACCTTGCATTTAGTTGTTACACTTGCTCAGTCTCCTCTGATCCATAACATTTCCTCAGTATTTCCATGCCTTTTATGATGTTGATAGTTTTGAAGAATATTAACTAGGTATTTTGTACAATGTCTCTCAGTTTGGATTTCTCTGATTTCTGTCTCTTGAATGGAATAAAGTTCTGCATTTTGGGCAAGAATATCACAAAAATTATGTTATTTCCTTCTCAAGGAATCTTGTCAAGGGATTAATAGTGTAAATGTGTGTCATTACTGGTGATGTTAATCTTTGTTGCTATGGTAAGGTGGTGTCTGCTGGGTTACTCCACTATAGAATTACTATCTTTCCCTTTGTAGGTAATAAATACTTTTCAGCAGATCATTTGAAACTATGCAAGTCTTGCATTAAGGAAGGTCATCAAGAAGACAGGACCACCAGTCTGACCCACAAGCTGGACCAGGGCAACTGGAGGCTTCCCACTCCCTCCCTTCCTTGGAATGTGTATTCCACTTGCCTTCTCTTCTTCCAGGAGCTGCTCCAAGAATACTATCTTGAGATAGCAATGTGGTAATGAGACTATACGCTGTGTACATGACTGAACCCAGTTAGGGCCTCTACATAAACCTTTAAGATTTGGCAGCACATGCAAAAAAGTATCCATCTTGCAGCCACACAAGACAAGCCACTTAAGTAAGTTCCCTTGCTTATTAAACCTGCTACCTACCAATCTGGAGTGGTCTGCCTTTTTTCTTCATCTTCCTTGTCCCCTGCCTTTGGGGCAGGTTTCAGATTACAGCTCAGAAGCTCCCGAAAATGTTGCAGTCCAACATCCTATGTCTCCCACAAACTTTTGTGTATTAATTTTAGTGAGATATAAAATTTCAAATAGGAAAAAAGAAACACCTCTTTAAGTGCTTTATGAAAAATCATAATCCAAATTTACTGAAAAATATATGTATTAAGAAAACCATAGTTATGTCAAAATTTAAACATTATAGTACAGTCTAATTATTACTTTTGGTTCAAGCGCTTTATATCAGTGGTTTTTATATCATTCTAGGCCATCAAAACTCTGGAGAATTTGGTAAAAGACAAAAGCTCACTCCCTTCCTAGAAAAATGTAAATAGGCATACAATGACAATTTTGGGAAATTTTATCCTTAGGTTCCTGAGGGAACTCCAGGCTAAGCTCCCCTTCCCTAACATTAAACAATAACTGTCCATCAATTTGATTTTCATAGATCCATCTATATGCCCTTCCTTGATGATGTTCTCTCCTCAGTTTGTTATGGAAGAAAAAACACAAGGAAGAAAGGAAGGAAGGGCAGATGGGAGGAGAAATGGAGAGAGGAAGAGAGGGAGAAAGAAAAAGTCATATTTTCTCATGTTCTCATTACTTCTCTTGCCCAGAATTAAAAAAAAAAAAAATAGTCTACTAAAGATGGCCAATTTTGCTTAATTATTTTTTCCTAGACGACTTTTTTTAAGTTGGGTCTTGAAGTATATTAGAAACTAATGATTTTGCCACAGTTTGTCTTGCCTTCCTCATTCCATTCACCCAATAACTCCCATAATTTTTCCTTTCTGAGCATATTGCTCTCTCAAAGACTTCACGTTTCTTTCAAATCTATGTTCACAGAAATTGTGTACTAGAACAAGAATTATATTCCTCCAATTGGAAAGTAGAAGGAAGCTAGGAAGTTTTAACATCTACTTTTTAAAATTAAATTTATTGGGGTAACAATGGTTAGTAAAATCACCTAGGTTTCAAGTGTACAATTCTGTAATATATCATCTATATATCATATTGTGTGTTCACCACCCAGAGTCAGTTCTCCGTCCATCACCATATATTTGACATCTACTTAAAAAAAAGAAAAATTACCAGGATCCTAAAGGTCACTGTGACCACTTTTCCACATAGTTTTTAAAAGCCTAAAAATATCTGAGGGTCTTATTTTCTCTTTAAAACTGTTTTTCTTCTGAAGCAATTGACCCCATCCCGTGAAATTTTTGCGGCAACTGTGCACTATGTGTCAATGACATGAACCTCCTTTCTGTTTTTGAAGTAATTGGGATGCTGACTCAAATGCATTTCATTTGAAAATTAAAAGCAAATTTTATAAGCTATTTGCTTTGCAGCTGAGGAATCTGGGTCAGTCACGGGCTTTTTTTCATGGACCTGTTTTGAGGTAAGAACCATTCCTTTCCTAGAAGGACTCTGCCCCTCCCACCTGAGAGAAATCTGGGTGTTCTTTACCACAACTATTTCTTCATCCTAAGAGTCTTTGGGCATAATCATTTTTCCAGAAAATCTTGAGGCAAATCTACTGCTTTAGCCTTTTATATAATATAATTTAGAAAGACTCTTTTCAGCAGACCTAATTCAAATGAGTCCATCTGCTCAGCCCAAAATATGAGTTTTTCATAAAATGCAGATGCCATAACAGTCTCAAAGCACAAAAGACAGCGTTTACACAACCCATTAAGCAATAGTCAAATCCTTCCTTTTGTAAAGATAAAAACTAAATGTATCATCTTTTAGCCAGTACAGTAAGTCCTACTAGTGTAAGCTTTGATGTTGCCACATCAATAATTCTTTCCCTGGTGTGTTCATTATCATGCAGAACATTGTGATAATAAGACTTGCCTTTAGGACTTCCTTTGGTTTCTTACATTAATACTGAAGAAATAAAGAAAAGATCTTTGAGGTTGAAGCTCTCCCATTAAGCCATGGAATATTTTAATCCATTGAATTTCTTTACAAGAAACACAAAAACAAATCTTCACCAAGCAATTTAGCACAAAAATCTCCTCAAAAGAAAAATCTAATAGCTGATTTAACGATAACAGAAGGTTGGCCGTACACAGCTAAATAACGTAAAGCCTGTTTTTCTACTCAATAACAGTACTATTAATTTAAATTATATGACATTTATGGTACAAGAATTAGACATGCTTTTAGCTATTTACTTTCTGAAGTGGTTTTTCAGTATCTTGAAGATACTGAATAAACAAGAAAAAAACTATAGATTCCAACACTCTCCTTCCTCATTTTAAATCACATAAATTTGTCTTGACTCATATTTGCATTTTACTTTTCAAATTAAACAACTGCTTCTGTTCATCATGAGGAGTGAATTTTTTTTTAACTAAGAAAGTTTCAGATAATGGATGAAAGCACATTTGTTTCACAACAATGGGAGTGAGGGCACAGCATCTGTTAGCACTGAACACGATGATTCTGAGATGGCTCAGCACCTTCAGTTTCCTCTTAAAAGTTTTGTCTTCAAAGTGACATCAGGAAGCATATCACAGGCCTAAGTTTAGAACTGGATTTTAGGAGATTCTGCTCTCAAAGCAGAAGGAAAAAGGAAAAACTACTAAATTTCGGTGAATTGATGATTCTATGGCCTAGTTTATTATGACTGGAGAGAGAATAAAGATGGGAAAATTCTTAAGAGGCCTTTTGCAGTTCATAGGAATTTTTCAAACATAAATCCTCCACCTGTACATTATATAGAAAGAACAGAATTAGAGGTTCTGGGAGGGCTCAAATTGTCACTGTCATGTTGATTAATGAAGTCAAGGTATGAAAAAAAAAGAGAATACTGAAAGAAGAGTTAGGAGATTTCTCTACTAATTAACTATGTAACCATGAAAACAGATCTTATCTTCTTTGGATCTCTCTCTCTCATAGCTATCTATAAAGTAAGGGGGATGGAGTAGATGATTTCTTAGGGTCTTTTCTAATTAATAATTCTTTGAGTGTTATCACTGTTTCTAAAGTATGTGTGAGAAGTTTAAAGAGGGCTGTCTTTGAGATTTCACAGGTAAGCATTTAAAATGCGTCAAATACCTCTTCATCAATCCAATTATGCTTCATTCTAATGTCTCCTGCCATATTCTATACACATCATACGTGGAGGCGTCCATAAACCATCCGACATTCATACAAGTAAAAGGAAAATCTCATTAGGTTCTATATTAAGTAGCTTAGCATAGAAGAACATAAACTGCCTCTCCCAGAAAGTTTAGAGGAAGTGTGGCGAGATGCACAAAACATCAGCACATCTCAGTACATGTATTCATTCTTCATTCACCCCTGCAAACCTTAAAAGCAGAACTCCAATACTCTTTCTGGAAGTGGCTGCTGAAATCAATTCTCCTGCTGGCTTCTGACCAGGCAGACAGTAGAAAATATTATTTGAGCTTGCACAGAGTAGACAGCGTTTTGCTGAACCCTATGGAGAGAGTCCAAACACATATAAAATCCAGTGGCTTCCTTCAAAGAGTATATTGTGTGTTTAGAGCAACTGGGACTTGAGTGCGTCCATTTCTAGTGCTCTCTCACATATATAACCACTGACTTGGTTCCTCCAAGTATTAATATAATTGGACAGTACAGACATATTGTAACACCACTAAAATTTGAAGTTTTATACTGGTTCAAAAATAAGCTGATTAATGTAACAAAATAGATAGCTTGATTTACTATTTTGAAATTAACAAAATAGAGACATCACACACCTCAGGAGCAAAGATGAGTTGCTCAACCAATAGATTTAAGAGAACTAGAAAGCTATTGGGAGGAAATCAATGTGTGATCAATTTAGGTTTTCATCATACAATGAAATAATCTCTATACAGACTACAGTTAAATACAAATATTGTATGCAGCAAAAACAAATTTTTTTAGTGTAATTTGATTTCTGTATAGGTAAGAATAATTAATTTGGGGGAAAATGTGAAAAAAAATTATAATATAAAAGATAAATATATTTAACCACATAAAAATTTTAAATTTTGTTTGTCAATTAAACTGACCAAAATAGGAAGGTGAACAACAAACCAGGAGAAAATATTCACAGAAAATATCAGACTTAAAATACCATTTTCATATAAAGTGCCCATAGAAATTGTCAAACACCAAAATTTCCATAAATAAATTGAGAACTAGGTGAGAACATACAATTCATACACACACACACACGCACACACACACACACAATACTACTATAACTCAGATTAGCAGAGTTTTTTACAGTGACATCACTCAATTTTGGGGAATATGTGAGATCAGCACACAGTACACTCAAAGCCTGTTATTCAGAATATAAGAGGGTATAAAATTCTAAAAGTCAGTATATTTCAAAGGTCTTAAAAAGGCTCATACAATTTGACTTCTAGAAATCTAGCCTAAGGAAATAAACTGACATGTGGACAAAGTTTAAGCACACAGATGGTTATTGCAGTGATATTTATAATGGCAAATAATTAATGAGTTAAGCAAAAGGAAACACCTTGAAAACCAAATAATAAATGATTAAACAAATTATGGTTTACCCTGTGATCATTTTTTTTGATAGCATAGGAAAACTTTGTTATAATGGTAACGGAAAAACTAAAATAGGGATTGTATAGGATATAAACTCAACTGTTTTTTAAAGCATATCCTAAAAGGTTGACAGTGCCTTCTTTGCTTGGTAGAAATATGACATATTTTATGGGTTTCTTACGTTTAATTATTATGTTCTGTATTTTTAATAAGCATGTATTATTTTGAAATAAAAACTAACTCATTAATTGGGGTTGCTTGGGCAGGGAATTCTAGGCTATCAGGTACATGAATCATTCAGAAGGGAGTAGGGGGTGAAGCTCTGAGTTGGCACCAACTCTTGGCTTCCCAGACATTTTCTCTCTCGGGGTGGCACGCCTGGAAGAAAAACGGACCAGAAGACAGAGCCTCCCTTGCCTAAACCTACTACTGCCCACAAATAGTAGGAATATTTACCAAATATCTATATATCTCATGAGTTTAAATTGTGGGAAATGAACAAAAAAAATAAAGCAGCTCCAGATATCAACATGAATGTGAATATTTGGGGAGTTGAAAGCAGATGTTTTAGTAAACTTCAATATTTCCTAAATTAAACCTACTTCTGGAGATTGCATTTGGTTGTGTCTGAGTTACACACCTACATTACACACTCACAGAGCACAGGAAAAATGACCACAAGGCCCTGTGGGATCTAGTCTCTGCTCTCTTCTTCCCCGCACCTCCAATCACTCTGCCTTTGGCTGGCTGCTTCTCAGCATCTCTGGCCTCCATTCCTTTCCTTTGATCACTCCTCCCACCTCAGGATCTCCACACAGACTGTCCTCTACTTGAAATGTTCCACCCTCATATATATCATTAAGTTCTCGGAAACTTTCTGATATCCCTTTAGATACCATTTCCATATAGAAGCCATTCCTAAACGTCAAGACTGGACAGGTCAGGTTTGCTCAGTTATACATTGACGTGGAATCTCTGTCCTTTTCCGTATAGCACTGATTAATTTGTAATTAAATATCCAAGGGTGGTTGGGTTAATGAATGGTTCTGTGCTTCAAGAAGACTATAAACTCAACGTGGGCAAAGATCGAAGCCTCCTTTGCTCATCACACAATGTCAGCACCTAGCACAGTGCCTGGCAAAAAGCAGAAATTCCATAAATATTTGATGGATAATCATACAACATACTAGAAGAAAAGTCACAGTTAGAAAAACTGCATTGATTACCAGGCTGCTAAGTGACCACTACTACTTAAGAAGGAGCCAGAGATTTTGATCAATGTCTTAATGGAGCAGGACTCTTTGGGGCCGCCTGTGTATATAGAGGGGTTGGGAGAGAAGGGTGGCAGACTTCCTAGGCCTTTTAATGTAGACCATGAAAGAGTGAGCTGGAGCCAGCTTATACCGGCTTGCCCTGAGAACCAATTGTGCACATCTCTTCCAATTCTAGGTCCAGTGATATCAAGTTGGTAGCTCAAAACTGCTATGATGGGAGTATTTACTCCAGGGAAATTAGCAAGTGCTATAATTCACAAATCACTACCATTTTCCTCCATTTTCTAACAGCTGATTGTTAAATATTTATCATCACACCATTGACATTATGCCAATAAGTTCCAAATCTGCCTCACAAGGAACCACATAGTCTTAAGAAAGTTTTCTAATTTCCTCACAACCAAGGACACATATGTATTTTTTGTAGTTGAAAGACTTTTAGTATTGTTCATTGGAAGGTCAATACTTATTTTAAAAGCAAAAATTATTACTAAATACTAAGGAATTGTGTTTTGTGTAGTAGGGTTTTTAAAAATAGCTTTATAAAAAATTTTAAACATATGAAAATAAAGAGACTAGCCTAAGAATCCATCACTTAGCTTCAATAATTATGACTAGATTCCACATATAAGTGAGATCATATGGTACTTGTCTTTCTCTTTCTGACTTATTTCACTTAACATAATGTTCTCTAGATCCATCCATGTTGTTGCAAATGATAAGATTTCTTTTTTCTTTATGGCTGCGTAATACTCCATTGTATAAATGTACCACAGCTTCTTCTCAGGGATGCTGTGGATGCCTGGTCATGGCATTGTACACCAGAGGCTGGACATTAATGAATGCCAACTATAATTTTATGTGTATAATGTGGTGGCTCGGTGTGAGGTTGGGGTGGTGGTGGATGGGGGGAGGGGGGTTCACAGTGTGAGGGATGTAAAAATAAAATAAAATAAAATAAAACTATAAAAAAAATAATAATAATTATGACTAATATTGTTTCCTTTATACCTCACCACCACTTCCCTTCTCAATAAGTAATTTTGAAGCAAATATTATATCACTTTATATACATATATATATTAGTATTTCTAAAATATAAAAACTCTTTTAAGCATAACTAAAATGTAATTATTATGCCTAAAATCATTCCTTTGTATTATGAAGTATCTTAGCAGTGTTCACATTCCCTGATTGTCTCCTAATTATTTGTACTTTGTATTTGTTTTTTTGAATCATTATTCAAATAAAGTCTTTATTTGAATTGATTAACATATTTTAAAATGTGTTATTCTAAAGTATCCTCCCTCTTATTCTTTTATTTTTCCTTGCAATTTATTTATTAAGAACACTAACCAGACTATGTGTTCTGTAGAGTTTCACACAGTCTGGATTTTGCATATTGCAACTCCACAGTGTCATTTATTATGTTCCTCTGTCCTTCATATTGCTTATGAATTGGTAGTTAGATCCAGAGGCTTAATCACATTCTAGCCGGTCTTTTGAAGGAGGGAGGGGAATGGACATTAGGAGAGGAAGGGATGGGACATAATTACTTCACAACTGACACTCTGTACTTCCATTAGGAGGTGTATAATGTCTTGTGATCTCTCTTTTATGAGTGTGTGATTTTGTCAACCATTGATGATTATCACTGAGATCAATTAATTTGGGGGATTTGCAAAATGGTAATATTTTATCATTCCTTATTTATTTATTAACTGGAATTGTTATATAAAGAGAAACCTTCCTTTATAAATTATTTGGTCATCCAACCGAAGTACCCAAATCAAGTACTTCAAACAAGGTATGTTCAAAGAAGTCCAAGTTCATCCATGTCCCCTCTATCCTTTCTACTTCTATCCAGGAGTATAGCTCATATAGAAAAGAAAAAACAATAACTGATTATTTTCTTTTATTTACCCATTTATAACATTAAATATCTACATCAAATAAAATTAAAACAAATGAACTAAACACCCAATTCAAAATGCTGGAAAAAGAACAAGAAAGTAAATCAAAAGAAAGCATAAGGATGAATACAGATAAAATCAGAAATTAATGATATATGAATTATCAAAGTAATAAGTTATTTTCCTAATAACCTCCAAAAGCAACTAAGAATTTTTTAAGTGTTATAAATTTAGAGATCTAAACAAATATATGTTTCAGTTCATGGCAGTTGTTACCCTTAAATTGTTTTATCTTTGGCCAGTGGGAGATTATTCAAGTTTGTTCCTTAATTCTTTTAATGCAACCTCCATACTCTATAATAGCTTCCTTGCTTCTGGTATGACAAGATGTACCAGATTTATCTTGTACATTTCCACCCTCAACTAGAATTACTCTTTCTGCCAAGAACCCTAGTTCCTATTAATGGGAAATGGTATTTAGCGAATTCAATCTAGGCATGAAGGGTGTTTCAGGCAATTGAGTTTTTGGCCATTTTAGTGGACAAAATATAGAAAACATGTATTTTCTTAAAGAAAGATAAAATATCTCTGAGTTCATATTAATCTTTTCAATTCGCATGTATTATATCTATATCTTCTTTTACCACAACATAAAACTGCTCAACATTAATGTCATCTATTCTATCCCACAATATACATAATATTCCAGTATAACAATACCAAACTACTACCAAAAATATGATTATAAAAACAGATTTTAAAAAAATATTTTGCTGTTATTTTATCAGGAGGACATATTCCATTAAGTACAAATTGTTGTATTTTAAAGCCATGTTGAATAGTTCCTCTGGTGTGTGTATTGTTAAACCACCAATTGGATGCACAATTAGTTTCATTTGTATCGTTTCCTTTTTATACTAAAGGATTTTTAATTGTTTAATTTTATATTTTAATTATGTAGAATATTAACATGATTCCGAAGTCAAATACTTAAAACAAGGTACATTCAAAGGAGTCCAAGTTCATCAGCGTCACCTATCGCCTATTCTCTCTTCACACCACAGCACAAGTTCTGTTTACTATAAGTGATCCACTAGGCATTAGCATTCCTTTGTTAATGGTTTATTTTCAATTTTTAAATGTAAGCAATATAGTTTCTGTTTCTTAAAAATAATAACATGCCATATACACTTTTCTCCATGTTCCTTTTTTTTTAACAAAATATCCTGGGCATTACTCCATAGTATTCTATTTAGATTTCATATTCATTCTTACAGTTACATTTGACTCCAATGTGCTGATAGATAGCAGTTTACTCTACCGTAGACAATTTGGATTATCTCCAATCTTTTGGTATTCTAGAGGGTGTTGCAATTAACAGCCTTATGCATAAAACTTTCTGTAATTTGTCAATATATTGTAGAGATAGACTCTTAGAAGTGGAATTTTTGCAGGGCCCCAAACTAAATAAATGTAATTTTGCTAAGCACAGATAAATTTTCCTCCATAGGGGTCCGGATATTTTGTATTTGTACTAGGCATGCAAAAAGAAAGCTGTCAAAATTGAGTGTTTGACAATCAGGTAGGAGAGAAATATCATCTTAGTGTTGCTTTATTTTGCATTTCTCCTAACCTGAGTGTCTTTCCATGTAATCTAGAGATATTTGCATTTCTTTTTCTTTTATCTGTTTGTGGTTTATTTTTCTATACTTCCACCTCCCCTTATTTTCAAATACTCTTCAAATATTAGGAACATTAACCCTTGTCTTTAAGACAAGTTGCAAATATTTTTCCCAGTTTATTATTTGTATGTTTACTAACAGTACCTTTTGCCATGCAAAATTTTAATGCAATCAAAAATTTCAACTTTTTTCTTTATTGCTTCTGGATTTTGAATCAGAGTTACCAAACTTTTCTCATTCCCAGGATATATAGAATTTCACCCATGTGCTCTTTCAAAACTTATATGACTTTGTGTTTTTTACATTTAATCTCTGATTCTTTGGGGTTTTAGCTTTGTGTGAAGTGTAAGGAATGGATCTAATGTTATCTTTTTTCACATTGCTATCCCCAACACTACTTACGAAAACTTTTTTCTATTGATTAAGATATGACTGGCCTTTATGGTATACTAAATTTCAATATACGATTGGGTCAATTTTCAATTTTATTCCATTAGTCAGCCTGTTTATTCATGTACCACTAACAAACTGCCCTAATTATATAGCCTTTGGAGTATAATTTAATTTTCAGGATGGTTAGCTGTGTCCCCACTATATATACGTTCTTTTCTTTAGTATTTTCCTGCCTATTTGTGTTTGTCTTCCTTCCAAATAAACTTTATAATCAACCATATAGCTACAGAAAAAAATGATTTATTAAACTGGAATTACATTAAACTGAATTATCAATTTAGGGATATCTAACATTTCATTATATTGAGTTTTCCTATCCAAGAATGGAGTATGTCTTTCTATTTGTTCACTCTATTTTTGTGTCTCACAGAAATATTTTTAGTTTTGCTAATTTAAGTTTTGAACATTTCTTATAAAGTTTACACAAATAAATTAAATTTCTGCTTTGATATCATAAAATGAGATCTCCATTTTAGATATTTATTTTTTGTTTATGTATATTAGGCCTATTGATTTTGGTTTGTTAATCTCTTATTATACTAAATTTTCTACTGTTTTTGAAACTTTCCATTTTTTTCTTTTAGGATTTACAGATACATAATCACATTATTTCCACATAAGTATAGTTTTACTTTTTCCTTTCCATTCTTATTGAAAGCCTCCACTTGTTTTGTCTCTTGAGTTATTTGCATTGTCTAAGACTTCCAACAATATGTTAAATAGTAGTTGAGAAATGGGCAGTTTTACGTGGTTCTTAACTTTAGAGAATTTTTTTCACTGTTTCTCCATTAAGTAAGATGCTAGAATCCCAGATCCTGACTTTTTGAGAGGGATGGAGAGAGAGAGAGACAGACAGATTGAGAGAGAGAGAGAGAGAGTTCATGTTGAGTAAATATCCATCAATTACCATTTTATTGAGAATTTATAATATGAATGGATATTGAATGTTGTAAAATGTCTTCTCTGCATATTTGAAGATGATCATATGATTTTTCTCCCTACTCTTCTTAATTTGTTTTATCAATTTAATGGAATTTTTAATAATGAACCACCTGGAAGGAATGAACCATATTGCATTCCTGGAAATAATCCCAGCACTTGGTCATAATACAATTGTTTATTTTTTTTATTTTTTATTTTTAACTGCTGAGTTGTGAGAGTTCTGTATGTATTCTACATACTACAAGTGTTGTGTCAGATACATAATTTGCAAATATTTTCTTCCAGATTGTAGTTTGTATTTTTATCCTGCTAACAGAGGATAAAGTAGAGTCTTTCACAGAGCAAAAGTTTTAAATTTTTATGAGACCTAATTTATCAATTTTTCCTTTTATAGACCATGCTTTTGGTGTCAGTCTAAAAACTCTTTGCCTAGCCCTAGAACCCAAAGATATTCTCCTGTTTTGTTGTTGTTGTTTGTTTATTTAAAAATGTTTATAGTTTTATACCTTATATTTAAGCCTATGATCCATTTTGAGTTCATTTTCAAAAACTTAGGTCAAAGTTTGTTTTGTTTTGTTTTATTTTTGTGCCTATGGGTGTACAATTGCTCCAGCACCATTTTTTTAATAGGTTTTCTTTCCTCCATTGAACTGCTTTTACGTCTTTGTCAAAAGTCAATTGTATTTATGTGGGTCTATTTCTGCATTCTGTCTTCTCTTCAACTGATCTATATGTCTATCCCTCCACCAATAATGCAGTCTTGATCACTGTAACTGTATAATTAGTCTTTACTTAATAATATTTTTTTTATTTTATAGTTGACATACTGTAAAATAAATATTATATTATATTAATTTCAGGGGTCAGACATTTATATACTTACGAAATGATCAACCTGATAAATCTAGTACCCATCTAACATCATACACAGTTATTACAATATAAGTGACTATATTTCTTATGCTATACTTTATAGCTCTATGAATACTTTGTAACTACCAATTTGTACCACTTTATCCCTTCCCTTTTTTCACCTCTCCTTTAATCCCCCTCCCAGCTGGCAACCATCAAAATGTCCTCTGAATCTATGAGTTCGTTTCTGTTTTGTTTGTTTATTTTGTTCTTTAGATTCCACTTGTAAGTGAGATCATATGGCATTTGATTTTCTCTGTCTGACTTACTCCACTCAGCAGAACACCCTCTAGGTCCATCCAAGTTATTGCAGATGGCAAGATTTCATTCCTTTTTACGGCTGAGTAGTATTCCATTGTGTATATGTACCACCTCTTCTTTATTCATTCCTCCATTGATGAACACTCAGACTGCCTCCATACCTTGACTCTTGTGAATAATGCTGCAGGGAACACATGGACGCACATGTCCCTTTGAAGCACTGTTTTTGGTTCTTCAGATAAACGCCCAGAAGGGAAATTACTGGGTCCTTCTTTGTCTGTTGTTGTAGACTTTGTTTTAAAGCTTATTTTGTCTAGTATATTTAGTGCCCCCCTAGCTTTTATTTTTTAATTAAAATTTATTGGTAAAGTTACACAGGTTTCAGGTGTACAATTCTGTAATATATCATCTATATATTACATTGTGTGTTACCCTAGCTACTTTTTTTGTTTCCATCTTCATGAAATATCTTTTTCCATCCCTTTAAATCTGTGTGTGTCTTTTGATCTGAAGTGAGTCTCTTATAGGCAGCATATGCAAGTGTCTTGTTTCCTTATCCATTCAGCCACCCTATCTTTTGATTGGAGCATTTAATCCATTTACAGTTAAAGTAATTATTGATGGATATGTAGTTATTGCCATTTTATTATTCATATATTTGATTGTTTTTGTTCTTCTTCTTAAAGAAGTCCTTCTAACATTTCTTGTAATACTGGTATGGTGGTGATGAACTCCTTTAGCTTTTTCTTGTCTGGAAAGTTCTTTATTTGTTCTTCAATTCTAAGTGATAGCTTTGCTAGGTAGAATAATCTTGATTGTAGGTCCTTGTTTTTCATCACTAAATATTTTGTGCCAATCCTTTCTGGCCTGCAAAGTTTCTGTTGCAAAATCAGCTGATGGTCTTATGGGAGCTCTCTTGTAGGTAACTAACTGCTTTTCTCTGGCTTCTTTTAAGATTCTCTCTTTGTCTTTAACCTTTGGCATTTTAATTATGATTTTCAATTGCTTTTTAAATATGCTGTTGAATTTTGTTTGCTGATATTTTATTTAAGACTTTTACATTGATATTCATAGTGAGATTTTGTGTACTTTTTTTGGTGCAATCATTGTCATCTTTTGGGATTAATGTTGTGGAAGATTCAGAACATGAAATTGGAAGATTTCTTACTTTTCTATATTCTATGGCATACTTTAAATGCATTGAAATTGTCCAATCATTAAAGGCTTGATAGAATTTTCTTATGAACCACTGGACCTGGGGCTCTTCTATGAGAGAGCTTCATTACTTTTCTATTTTTTTACTACTGGTTGTTATTCCATTTATACTTTAACTGGAGTCAATTATGATAAGTTAAATTTTTTAATTATCCATTTTTATCAAGATTTTTAAATCTATTTGCATAGAGTTGAGCAAAGTAGAACTTTTTAAATTGATTGACTTGGTAGTGTTTTCCTTCTTTTTGATTTCTAATTTTCTGTTTTTACTTCCATCTTTCCTTTTCTTCTTTGTCCTTTTTTTGTTGATTGCTAGTTAATAGTTTCACAATTTTAATATTAACAAAATAGCTTGATGTTATTTTAAAACTATTTTTCCATTTTCTAACACAAGTTCTGTTTTTATTTATATTCTTTTTTATGCTTTTTAAATTTTTTACTTTGTTCAATTTTCTAGCTTTTTAAATTGGGTGTTTAATTCTTTTGTTTTCATTTTTAATTATTATTGATTAAGATATTTGATGCTATAAATTTTCCTCTGATAATAGATTCAGTTATATCCCACAGATTCTGTTTTCCTCATTTCATTACTGTTATTTTTCAACAATTCTGCAATTTTGAGTTCCTCTTTTGAACCAAGTGTCACCTTATTTTTAAGAAAATGGGATTTTATTTGCCATTAGTATAACCTTCTTCCCAACAATGCTGACTTTAAATACTTAGTGATTTAAAAAAATAAATACTGGCAGTTCCTCATAATCATTTAAACTCAGGCTAATAAAGAAAAAAAACAAAACAAAACAAAATACCACAAAATCAGCCTTAGTGAGAAAAGCCAGAAAACAGATCAATGATAAGCTTTTTCATCTTTTTTCATTTCTAGATTCACTTATTGGCAGCTCTTCATCTCTAATTCCCTCAGATGACCTGCTCACATTATAGAGCCACAGTATGGAGGTCTTTGGTTGACCAGATATTTTAATACTGTCAAAGGGATCGCTTCACAGACTGTATAGAGGCATGACCAATGCACTGTACAACTGAAGCTGAAGTAGAATAATACTGTATGTCAACTATAAGAAAATATGTATATGCATATATGTACATATATATGTGTGTGTGTGTATATATGTACATATATATATATAGTAGGGAGGTGAAATATAGTATAAGGAACATAGTCAATGGTATTGTAAAAGCTTTATAAGATGTCAGAGGGTATAGCTTCACTTTGTGAAGGGTATAAATGTCTAACTATTACATTCTTTTGTACACTTGAAACTAATTTTTTTTTAAATGGTAAACTGTGAAAAAATAAAATAAAATAATAAACTCTTAGCTATGAAAAAAAATACTGTCAAAAGACCATATGGCATATGTCATCCCATGCTGAAGTACTGTAGAATATATTTAGTCTCTGAGAAATAAATTTGCACTACAATAAGATCTCCCTCTGAGGTGAGAAAAAAGAGACATTATTTTTTGCAGAGGACAGGGAAAGGATTTTTATACATGGTGCTTTACTAATATACATTTTTTCCTTTTTTAGTATACTTGCAGAGATAATTTAACTTCCAGTTTGTTTTGTTTTTTTTGTTTTTTTGGCGGGGGGTGCTTTCAGCAACTCCTTTATAAGCAATTTCAAGGAATTCCTTCTAACTTAAAGATGAAAGCTCATACTAACTCTAAACACACATGCTAAAACAAATCTCCTCATCCCTCCAAACTATAATTTAGAATCAAAACCTCAGAGTGTGTGTCATTTTCTTCCTGCAAACATGGTTCAGAGAAAAGTAAATGTTGGCTTCACTTTTCTGTCTCAGGGCCTACTCCTTTTTTTTTAAATCTCAGTTTAAATGGTACCTCATCTAGGGGCAGCAGTTGAAATGTGATTACATCTCAGGCTTCCTGGGGCATTTGGGAGTTTACAAGGAGTCAGGGGGCACACTCAGCAGCATTGCTGAGAACAAAAGCCAGAGGAATGGGACCAGTGCCAGCAGATATAAATCAGCACGCCAGGATGGGGCCAATGCCAGTGTCAGCAGCTGAGGAGAGCTAGAACCCCATGGTATTAGAAGCATAGACCATATTAGAGGGCCAGCAGCCAACCTGGAGCTGCAGAGAAGTGAAGAGAGCAAACTCACTTTCTCAGATGAACAAATGGGATCACATCAAAGAGACGAGTGGGATTATTTTATTCGGCCTAAAGCACCCTTCAGAACCAGAGCCAGGGCTACAGAGCTGGTGCCAATGGCACACTAAAGAGTCCTCAGAGGAGCCATCCTCAGGACTGAATGAGGTGGCAGTTTGAGACACTGCCCTGGAAGACCAGATTGAAATAACCACAGCTGAAAACTGTAAACTGCCAGTGCTACTGCACAGCTAAATGTTAGAAAAAGAACATTCCTAGCAACTATGAACAAGGAGAATTGTAGGCCCCTGTTCACAGCCTTCAGAGCAAGACAAGATAGGCAAGAGACGAAATAAGAAGAGGTATCAGTTGATGTGCAATTTTTACATCATTTTATATGAGAACTATCTCAAGTTCAGATCCAATCAAGGGAATGCTTTTTTAAAAAGTGAATTTCACTAAAAGTCTAAGTGAAATACCCTCTAGCTAAGGACAGCTATATATCTTTACCTCCTTTTTCCTGATTATCTGAGGAAATACATTATAAAACATAAAGGCGATTAAAATTTTTATTTAAAGTGTGATTCCTGTGATTGTGGCGTGCTTTGCTCTTTCCAAGAGCAATAATTTTAGTAAATATTACATAGTTGGAAAAGAAAAACATGGAAATTTATACCAAAGAAGATAGCTGACAATGTGGTGTCAACATATGTCAATTCATTTGACGCTGCCCTATACTCTAGATGCTCTTTCCATTTAAATAGGTTTAGCTGCATGTTATTTTACCTCTTATAAGTACTGCCTTGAACTTGTCAAAAGTCATTGCTGCCAATTCAACACCGACAGGAGTCTCCACTTTGGGGTGTGGTGAGAGAAGAGTTTTTATTCAGTGCAAAGACCTCAGCTGTGGAACAGCAGGACTGTGTGACAGCTCAATAGCGATACAGCTCAATCATGGTACAGGACAGCTGTGGAACACCATGGCTGTGAGGCAGCCCAGGGAGGCAGCCTGGTCAAGGGCTGTATCTTCAGTGTTACAGTTCCAGCCAGGGAAACACAGCCTTCAATAGAAACTGAAATTGTGCTCCCCAGTCAGAAAGGAGCTGACTTTTTTAGAGACAGGTCCTCACCTCTGGTCCCTGATTGGTCCATTCTCATACAAATGAGGACTCCAAATCCTCATAGTTTAATTGGTTCAAAAAGCATTGTCCTGATTGGTCAGAATGGAGCCACTCTACTTGGTCAGTGAAGAGTATAATGAAGATATAGATGTGCAGCTCTGATTAGATGGGGAAAGTCTCAGTCCTATTGGTTGAAATATGGTTCCAGGAACTCCTTTATAAGGATTGATTAGGAGGGCAGGAACTAATTCAGGCAGGCTGTTCAGTGCAGGAGGCAGGCAATTCAGTTCAGGCATCTCCCTAAAGCACAGCTTTCATGACAGGTCCCTATTTAGCAAAGGCTGCTAAGCTCTGTTTTTAAATTTGAGGCCAATCAGACACAAGGAGCCCTTCTTTATAGGTACATTCATTGTCAAGGTCAACAAACTGAACAATACAAAAACTTACCACATTAAGTAAAGATATCATGTCATTTGCTTCAAACCTACCTTTACCATTCTAATATTATGCCACTCTGTAAAATCTGAGAATAAAGGTAAAATATCTCATTTGCCTCTCATATTGAAACTAAGAAAGATGAAGTTGGTATTTTTTTCTAGTGCCCCTCAAATGCCATTATCACATGACACTCTTATTCAAAACCTATAATGGCTTTAAAGTTTGTGATAATATATCTTAATCAAACCTCTATTTGTGTATTTTTATTATTTTATTAAGATATATATTTTATATATAAGATATATTATGCATAATAAGATATATGATTTACATTATATATCTTATATATCATATCTTATATATAATATATAAGATAATATATAAGATATATTATCTTATTACATATAATATAAGATATATAATGTGTATAATATATCTTATATGATATCTTATATATCTTATAATATATATATGATATATGATATATATATATATATATATTAGGGACATACACACTTTTAAATTCTTTATAAGCAACAAACTCATATCAACACTCTGAAATAGGTACTGTTATCATCAACTTCATTTTACATATGGAGAAACTGAGGAATAAAAAGTCATCCAAAGTCACACAGCTATCAAATAGGGAACCCAAGCAGTTTGACTCTAGAGATTCTGCAGAGGTTCATCCAATTTGGATTTTGCTGATTGCATACCCAGTGTTTTTCTTTCCTAGTTAATAAAAGGACCTAGTACAGTTTCGTACATTTTATTGTTATCTAGTATTTAAATTTGAAATTGATTTTGAACCTCCAGTTAGTCATCATCATAATTATTGTTATTGTTTTATCATCACCCTCATAATACCATCATCAATATCATTATAGTCAATGCTTGTTTAGGTTTACCCATATGATACCAGTGTCTTTGCTTTCTATTGCTAAATGCTTCTCAAATCTTTATCCTAGGATTAGATACCTTTTTTGTGTGAAATATAAACTGTACATGTTCTTTCAGCAAGATTCGGAGGGCAGTATATTCCTTTGGTGTTTGCCTTTCAATTTTTGTATCTCTTGACTCAGAATAATATTTTTGCGGGGCATGGAAAGCCAAGAACATTTTTTTCTCACTACTTTTTAAAAATAGCATTCCAATCTTATCATTTGCAGCAACATGGATGGATCTAGAGAACATTATGTTAAGTGAAATAAGTCAGAAAGAGAAAGACAAGTACCATATGATCTCACTTATATATGGAATCTAAAGAAAAGACTATGTGAATGAACTAATCAGAGACAGTTTTAGGGACGCAGAGAAAAAACCGAGAGTGGTTAGATGGGTGTGTGGGAGGGGGTTGGGGATAAGGGGAAAGGTGAAGGGATTTGGAAGCAGCTGGTAACCACAAGATGGCCTCAGGGTTTTTTTGAAAATTAATTTGGGGAAGGTATTCTATAATGTTGTAAAGATTTTGTTGGGTATCCGATGGACATGCGTTCTATTTGGGAGACCACCTCAGGGATACTGTGGATACCTGATCATGGCATAGTACACCAGAAGCTAAACATTAATGAATGCCAACTATAATTTTATATATATAATGTGATGGTTCAGTGTGAGGTCGGAGGGATAGTGGATGGGGGGAGGGGGGTTCACAGTATGAGGGATATAAATGATGAACGTCTAAGTATTACCTTGTTTTGTACACCTGAAACTAATAAATTAATTAATTAAAAAAAATATATAAAAAAAATAAAATTAAATTAAACAAATTAGCCAAAAAATCACATAGAGAAAAACTATTCCAAGTTACTAAAAAAAAAACAAAAAACGAAAAACAAAACCCAGTAAGATGACTGTACGTGACTACTGGGATATGCTATAAAAATAAAGATAACTGCTTAAAAAATATCAAAAAAAAAAAAAAGCATTCCATTATGTTTGGGTTTCTATTGCTATTGTTGAGATGACTCCCTCTCTGCCATTAATGTGTAGGTAATATGTATTTACTCTTTAATTGCTTTTAAGATTTTCTTTAGTGACACAGAAATACCAGATTCAACTTTTCCCTATTTTATCTGTCCTTTAGCTCCTTATAAGTGTTCTGTTCTTGTTAATAGTTAAATAATGGAACTAGGAATATAATAAGCATATAATAAATATTTGGCAATTTTCTATTGATTTTCTATTCTATTAATATTATCATTTTAGATATAGAATTATATGTCATATAAATATTACATTATAGCAAATATCTTGAAGACAAGAACCTCATTTTTCACTTTTTTGTATTATCTAAAACAAAGCTCTGTCCCCAGCAAAAGTGTTCAATTAATGATTTTGGATTTTCCCTTACTTCCTGTTTGACCTAATTTTTTCAGATTCAATTATAATTTATATTGAATAAATGTCTCTACACTGTCTTCTTTCCCTTTCTCTCATTGCTCAGACAAGGAATTGAAACCAATTCTAAAATGATCACAAAATCCTAGGGCTCATATTTATAGTTGGGGCTTACATAGAAATTGCTTCTGCTCTCTAAATTTCAATTATATTGTGTATAATCAATTAGATAGTAATACTTAGTTTCAAACTACCTCGAATTCATCTAAAAGGCCAGGTTGAAAAGGTAATGTTTTATAGAAACATTTTTTCACTCCAAGCAATTCTAAAGTACATCTTGGATCTCTTCTATAAAAGTGAATTCTAAAAAAGATGGAAATATTTTAAGTGAAAAATTTTTATACCCATTAAAGCACAAGATAATGCCAATGTTTTTCTGGTGCATGAGATTAAAATTTAGGGAGAGCTATTGAATTATGATCTTAATGAGATACGAATTTGAAGATCAATCATCCCACTGAAGCACTATGGAAATAATCCATCTAGACAAATTTAAGGAGGGCCTAATGATTTATCAGACATTATATGTACAGCAAGACAATTCATTCTGTGTTATTTTATTTTTGACTTTTTAAGATATTTTCTGAACATTGGTACGGTGTTCTTGAAGAATCAGATAAATGCAATAAAAATGACATAAGGATAAGTTAGATATTTTTCCTATTTTAAAGTATTTTTTAACATAAACTCAATCAGAATTATACTGAACATAAGTAATACATTTTTATTAGGCACAGTACGATCTAACTCTTCTTGATTACAAAGGTTAAAAGGCTTCAGTTGCATTCCTTTTAAGTGAGAAAGAAAGAAAATTAAAGGAATTCTTTATGAGACCATTTTTGAAAAAAATTATCTAATGTAGAACAAAGACAAAATAAATTTCAGGAGCAATATGGCACCCTGATAATTTTAAGATTGAGGGAAATATGCTGAATTATCTAAAAATATTCTAATATAGAAAGAATGAGTTAACTGAGAGATAGCCTTTTTTTTTAAAGGAGGCGGGAAACATCTTCCAAGAGAACCTCTAGCATTTCTCATAAGATAGCACTCACTCTCAGACCTGAAAAGAATCTTCAGAGATCATTTAATTTCACAATCCCACCTTGTGATTAGACCCATAGGGAGCTGTGAAATTGCTACAACAGATACACGAAGCCACGTAGAAACCTAGAATTTCTTTAGACAAAATCAATATATCTCACATATATTTGTGTGATTATATCTGCTGCATTGACATGCAATTGTTACTGATAAGATATAAATAAAGCATTTCTGAGTCATAGAAATTATGTCATAATTTTTTCTCAATCAATTGACATCAAACATATAATTTGCTAATTCAGGGGAAGTTTGAAACCTTAAAAGAGGTCAGTGATGAATCTATTTTTTTCCACCTTCTCCACTTCTTTCAAGCATGTTTATATCCAACAATGTAAGTTCCACGAAGGTGGAAATTTATGTGTATCTTTGTTTACTGCTGTATTCCTAGAATATTGACTGACATATAGTAAGTTCTCAAAAATGTCTGATGAATGAATGAATGAATGTTGATGAAATGTTTCAATTACCCAGCACCAGATATTTAAAAGCTTTAAAAAATCAGCATTAAAAACCAAGTTACACAGAGGCTGTTGAAGACAGCCCTGTTGTCTTCCTTTTTGGCAATAAGCTATAATAAATTGCTGTGTGTGTTTTTAGAGAATAGCTGTTCAGAGTCTTCATAATTTATTGCTTTTTTCATGCTGAGATAAAGACTTATTATGAAACACACTCACTTTTTGGTGCTTTGGAGCCTGTCGGCTCCTGGGTGCCAATTACTCTCTGGCAGAAACCTGAAGGTCTCCATGGAGCAGCTGGTGTCAGCATCACATAATATATGCTCCTGAAATGGATCATTCTGCTGCTCAGGGAACATAGAGGAGGCTTAGCTGAAATAAAGAAAGGACAAAGCTATGACATCCAAAAATAAAATCAAAGGGGATCAAGTTAGAGTTATTTTTATATTCTGATACTGGGCTCAGTAGTCTAAACACCTCACAGCTGTTCAAAATTTGAGAAGAAGAAATCAACTATATCACTAACTTTCCTTGGGTAGAGGGTGCTTAGGCCAGGCATATCTGTCTTCCATCTACCACTAAGAACCCTGCTACAATAACTCTGTCTCAGGTCTCCTCTTTAGTTTAAAGTTGTGGTTAAGAAAGATAAACCAATGTCAGGTCATGTGGACCCCAGCCATGCAACTTCTTGGCTCTGCAACTTTGGCCAAGCTATTTGATCTCTTCACCCCTGGTCATCCATTCACACAATGGGTAATGGTCTTACCTTCTGGAGTTGTGGTAAGGATTCAATGAAATAATCCATGTGAGGCAGTCAGCCTTGCTTCTGGCTTATAAATTCTCAATAAGCATAACAACTGCTATCATTACTATAAGAACATAAATCTGGGCCCATCGTCATTACTTCTGAAGCTTCTTTCTAACTCCAGTTAGACCCAAATGGATGGTGATGGAAGAAGTACTTAAACTTCCTGGGTGATAGACACTTCCTGTTTTCCTCTCCCAGCATCCACATCTCACTATGACACTATGTTGATTCATACTCTCAGACTTGATATTTTTTTCCATATTTCCTAGCTCTTCTTCAGTGATAGTCAGACTGAGATCTAATGGTTTCATTCTGAAACCATCACTCATAACATCCGTAAGGTATTGTTTCTTCTGGTCTCAGACTAGCCAGAGTGGAGAGGGTGTCAATACCTTGCTTTGTATCATGGTCCTCTTCTCAGTCTAATGCTCAGTCCAAACCTCAGCCTAAATCCTGAACCTTTCTGACCCTAGAAAATCAACAATATATCATACCCATTTTGTAACACCCTTTATTCCCTCCGTGTTTTACCACCTATTCATCTTGCTTCCCCTCGTTTCACCATACCATTTCTTTCTGCAATGCTTTCCTCTATATATATAGTGTTCTTATATCTTTTCTAGCATCATTCTTTAATACTCTCATAAAAATAATACTGAAATATCATCTATGAAAACCACTGGACAGTAACTTTTAATGTGTCACTCCAGATGCACCACAGAGTCCAGGAATGCCCTAAAAGGATATGCAAAAAATAGTATGTTTGATTGTATGTGCGTGCGTGTGTGTGTGTGTGTGTGTGTGTGTGTGTGTGTGTGAGAGAGAGAGAGAGAGAGAGAGAGAGAAAGGAAGAGAAATAGACAAAGAAAGACAGAGACAAAGAGAGAAAGGGATAGAGAGAAGTGTGTTTATGCACTTGTTTTCCTAAGGGAGAGCACACTGTTTACATCAGATTCTCAAATATTAAAAATATAAAGGGGATCAAATATATGGTGAAGGAAAGAGAATTTACTCTGGGTGGTGAACATATAGTGTGATATATAAAGATGATGTATTATAGAATTGTACACCTGAAATCTATGTAATTTTACTAATAATCGTCACCCCAAGAAACTTAAAAAATATAATAAAAAATAAAATAAAATAAAAAGTTAAAAGCTTCTCTGAAGTTAATCTGAAAACTATATAATTCTTAACATGTATTAATCATTATATATTAAGAGGTTAAAAACATGAAGATGATGAACTCTCAAGAAACATTTATTGTGCTAAATGTTAAAGAAATAAATGTATCTAAGTCTTTGCCCTCAACACGTTGACAGTCTACCTACAAAGAATAAATTAATTTTAAAATAATAATGTAGTATTTTACGTGTTGTTTTTGTTGTGTTTTATGTTAATAAACAGGCTTTCTGTATAGTAAGAAAAAAGCTGGGTGAGACTAAAGGATGAGCTACAACAATGTTGAAATAGTCAGACATGACATAACAGAGGAAAAAGAAATAAGGTAGTCTTAAGAACAAGACATTTTGGGGAAAATATGAGTCTGGGGTTAGAAAAATTGCATTTGAAATTATCACTAAATAGTCAGATAAAGAAGTAGAGAGTTGAGAACTGGAACTGATGCAAACTTACTGAAGTTAACACAGAAGACTGGCAACCCCAATATGAACAGTATAGAGCTGTATTTTAAGGAATTAGGAATGAGTGGGTGGTCAGGATGTAGAGCCTGAATGGTACAAGAGAGAACAGAATAGGTCAAAGGAAAATTTCCTTTAGTACAAAAGACCTGAGCACATTTGTTCAGAGAGCATGAGTTACCAGCCGTCACTCATTTCTTTTTGTTGTTGTTGGAACATTAGCCTTAACAGTAGCATTGTGGTCCTTGTTCATTTGATTATAAAAGGAAGGGTTTATACATTTCTGAGTTGTAATTGTTTTAGGAGGCTGTAGAGACTAAGGCTCAGGGTCCAAGTATAATGAATAAATGGGAGAAATGAATGGCAGAACACAAGTCATTCATTAATTGCAAAGAGAAAAAAAATTGTTTTAAAAAAACACTAATAACTGCAATCCTGGTGAACACAGAAGCAATCCATAATAAAAAGTCATTTGTCGGTATGGCTTCCTAAATGTAAAGTGCACAGAACGCAGAAAATTATGCAATGACTAAAAGAACAAGTGGGTTTTAATCATTCAGTTTATTAGGGACACTTATTTTTTGGAGATCAAAAGTTAAAGAATAGTCCAAAAGTTGGTTAGTGAGATAAAGCTTTAGTGACAGTAGGGAAAAAAATCTGTTAACTACTGGCTTAGTTTTATTAGAAGCAGGCCAACATACTGGATATTCTACTATTTCTGCTTATGACTAGAGCTCTCGGAAGAGCAGTTGGAATCTGCCACTGTTTTTGTGTGTAGCTTTCTTTTTATAGGCTTTGAAGTTTCTTCCAATTCCTAAATTTATTAGGAGAGTACATAGCTTCCAAGAAAGACTACTTTGACCTTAATGACTATAATTTTTATTTATTAAAGCAATAAAAAAATAGTATTGTGACATTTTCATATCAGTAAATATCCTCTGTTTGTGCTCAACCAGTAAACCTGAAAAAAATATATTTTCTTGGATCTGTGTGGAATATACCTCACATGAAGCGGTGCCTAAATATTTGTTTTGATGTATTCAGGCATGTGGTGCTAGATGGAATGAGAATATGGTACAAGTAACTGGTAGTGGAGAACTTATTCTGGCCAAAGTCCTGATAGAAAACTGCTAGGTGATTTATTAAAGCTGATTTTAAAATTTCAGACAACTATGAAAATATGTAGGTGGAAAATACAAAGGAATAGCAAACCAGATAGGTAAGTACATAGGTAGATAGATAATAGATAGATAGATAGATAGATAGATAGATAGATAGATAGATAGATAGAGATGGTGAGATAGCCCAAAGTTCCTTATGCCTATAATGTTGCTGCATATCTTTGATAACTGAAAAATACATGGTTTTAAAAAAAGCAACTTGAGGATAAACCTTGGATAGCTTCCACTGGCCTAAATGAATGAGACCTCCATTTATTTGACTTATGTAGTTGAAATATTAAATCAAGGCTTGTTTTTTGAATATCAGAATATCTTTGGATAGTTGAGCCCTTACTCTATTCTTTAAACAATTAAGGGGAAATTTTTGAGTAATAACATTGTGTAAATAACTTCTATAGATAACTCAAAGCATACAGGCTTATAAAGTGAATAAAGGAATAAACTAATATTCGTGCTTCACCTCTCACCACTGCCTGTTGCCTAAGGCTCATAGAGGGCATTGTGAAAATAGAGTATGCCTAGAATAGTGTCAGAACACTTTATGACAACTAGTGAGGGAAACATAGAGATCAAGCCAAATAATTCTAAGAACAGTACCTCTGGGTTGGAATGTGGATACTTATTAGATGTTCCTGGCAAGCTTTCACGGCCATGACTTTATGGTACCCACTGGGGAGGAATGTGAAATGTCCAAAACTGTTCCCATAATAATCTGTGCCCAGAACACAGCTATCTTTAAAGAAAGGACATTTCCAACTCTATATTCCATGAGACACACAGATTCCCAAATTGGAATCATGAAAGGGTGAATTCAGCCCCTAAGGCCAGATGGAACTGTGCCTTCCCTGAGCTCAGAACAAACCAATCAATAAAGAAAAGAATACAGCAAGCTAAATGATATTGACTTTGCCACACACAAAAAAAAATCCTAAGGCACACATCAGCTTTATCTAAAATGGTAAGTTGCAAAATAACTCTCTCTGAAGATATCTAACTTGACAAGGGGATGGCATTTTAGGAATGGATGTGTGGTGTCAGAAATCAAGGATTCCACATAAAGTAATGGAATAGCTTAGAGACAAATAAACAGGGAGCAGAGGACCAAGGCGTGATTGATTGTTTCTGCCTGAGATCTGCTCAGTTGTACTTTGATGGAGTTTGAGGTACCCTGGTTTCAAAGCCCAAGGGCAACATTCTGTCCTTGAGTGGCACCCTGATGCTCGGTGGGCAGGCAGTCTGCATTCCTGTCTGACAATCAGCTGGAAGATTCAGACAATCTGTTTAGGCTAAAGCCTGGAATGGCTGATACTTCTTTGATTTGCTTTGCCAAAATGACTGCAGAGAATGGCAGCACATTGTGATTAGAAATAGTGCTTGGAACATTTCTAATTTAAAAACGTTGAAGAATGGAAACCAGAAGGGGAAAAGTCTTGAAAATTCTATATCCAGAGTGTAAGGATATCATGAGACTTTTTTTTACCAATTAAGTTAACAAAAGCTGAGTTAGAGTACATAGAGTTGTTGATTATCTGTGTTAGTGGAGCTTTATCTATATCGATTAATTGATTGACCAATTGATAGATATAGATATGTAGTGTCAGAAAATAATTTTTATAGTGGTTAGACATTTACATAACTTACAAAGTGATTCCCCTGATAAGTGTAGTACCCTCAGCACCATACATAGTTATTATGATATTACTAACTATATTCCCTATGCTGTACTTTACATCCCCATGACTATTTTGTAACTACCAACTTGTACTTCGTAATCCCTTCACCAACACCTCTCCCATCTGGCAACCAACACCCCTCCAATCAACACCCCTCCCATCTGGCAATTATCAGTTTCTACTCTCTATCTATGAGTTTGTTTCTTTTTTTTGTAATTTTTTCTTTAGATTCCACATATAAGGGACATAATATAGTATTTGTCTTTCTCTGTCTGACTTATTACACTTAGGGCAATACCCTCTAGGCCATTCATGTTGTCACAAATGGCAAGATTTCATCTCCTCTTTATCCAATCATTTATTGATAGGCACTTAGGTGACTTCTACATTTTGGCTATTGCAATGAACACAGGGGTGCAAATATATTTTCAAATTAGTGTTTTGAATTTCTTTGGATATATATCCAGAAGTGAAATTCCTGAGTCATAAGGTAGTGCTATTTTTAATTTTTTGAGAAAACTCCATCCTGTTTTCCTTCTTTTTTCTTTTTTTTTAATTGGGGTGACAATTGTTAGTAAAATTACATAGATTTCAGGTGTACAATTCTGTATTACATCATCTATAAATCCCATTGTGTGTTCACCACCCAGAGTCAGTTCTCTTTCCATACTGTTTTCCATAGTAGCTGCACCAATTTACAATCCCACCAATGGAGCATGAGGGTTCCCTTTTCTCCACATCCTCACCAACACTTGCTGTTTGTTGATTTATTGATTATAGCCCTTCTGGGAGGTGTAAGGTGATCTCTCATTGTGCTTTTAATTTGCATTTTTCTGATGATTAGTGACACTGAGCATCTTTCCATATGTCTGCTGGCCATCTCTATGTCCTCTTTGGAGAAATGTCTTTTCAGGTCCTCTGCCCATTGTTTAATTGGGTAGTTTGGTTTTTTTTGATGTTAAGTTGTATGAACTCTTTATATATTTTGAATATTAATTCTTTATCAGATGTAACATTATATATTTTGAATATTAACCCTTTATCAGATGTAACATGTAACAAGCAAATATCTTCTCCCATTCAGTGGGATGTCTTTTCATTTGCTGATGGTCTCCTTTGCTATGCAAAACCTTTTTTAGTTTGATGTATGTAGTCCCATTTGTTTATATTTATTTTTGCTTCCCTTGTCTGAGGAGATATATCAAAAAACATATTACTAAGAGCAATGTCAGAAAATTTACTGCCTATGTTTTCTTCTAGGAGTTTTATGGTTTTGGGTCTTACATTTAAATCTGTAATCCATTTTAAGTTTATTCTTGTATATGGTGCCAGAAAGTGGCCTAGTTTCATTTTTTGCATGTATCTGTCCAGTTTTCCCAACACCATTTAATGAAAAGATTTTTTTACTCCAGTGTACATTCTTGCCTCCTTTGTTATAGATTAATTGGCCAAATATGTGTGGATTTATTTCTGGGCTCTTTATTCTGTTCCACTGATATGTGGTATGGATCTATTTTTATGCCAGTACCATGCTGTTTTGATTCCTTGTAGTATAGTTTGGTATCAGGTAGCATAATACCTCCAGCTTTGTTCTCCTTTCTCAACATTGCTTTGGCTCTTCAAAGTCTTTTGTGGTTCTATACAAATTTTAGGATTATTTGTTCTAGTTCTGTGAAAAATGCCATTGGTGTTTTAATAGGGATTGTACTGAATCTATAGATTGCTTTAGGTAGTATGCACATTTTAATGACGTTAATTCCTTCCATCCATGAGTATGGTATTAATTTGTATCTGTTCCATTAATTTGTATCTTCTGTTTCTTTCTTCAATGTTTTATAATTCTCTGAGTACAGGTCTTTTACCTCCTTGGTTAAATTTACTACTAAGTATTTTTTTATGCAACTGTAAATGAGATTGTTTTCTTAATTTCTCTTTCTAATAGTTCGTTCTCAGTGTATAAAATGCACCTGATTTCTAAATATTAACTTTATGTTCTGCTTCTTTACTGAATTCATTTATCAATTCTAATAGTTTTTTGCTGGTTTTTTGCTTAGGGTTCTCTCGATATGGCCTTTACTATGTTGAGGTATGTTCCCTCTATTCTCACTTTGCCGAGAGATTTTATCATAAAATGATTCTGGATTTTATCAAACACTTTTTCTGCTTCTATTGATATGGTCATATGATTTTTATTATTCTTTTTTTTTAATGTGGTGTATCATGTTAATTGATTTGTTGATATTGAATGAAACTTGCATCCCAGGAATAAATCCCACTTGATCATTGTGTACAATCTTCTTAATGTGTTGCTAAATTTGTTTGGCTAACATTTTGTTGAGGATTTTTGCATCTACTGCTATGTTCATCAGGGATATTAGCCTATAATTTTCTTTTTTTTTCTTTTTTTTTTTTTTTTTTGGTAATGTCTTTGTCTGGTTTTAGAATCAGGGTAATCGTGGCTTTGTAAAATGAGTTTGGGAGCCTTCCCTCCCTTTGAAATTTTTGGAATAGTTTGAGAAGAGCAGGTGCTAATCCTTCTTTGAATGTTTGGTAAAATTCATCTTCAAGCCATTTAATTCAGGACTTTGTTGGGAGTTTTTTATTATTACTGATTTGATTTCCTTAGTAGTAATCAGTTTGTTCAGATTTGCCGTTTCTCCTTGATTCAGTCTTGGAAGATTGTATGTTTCTAGAAATTTAGATTGTATGTTTCTAGGAATTTATCCATTTCTTCCAGATTGTCCAGTTTGCTGGCATATAATTGTACATAGTATTTTCTTATAATCCTTTGTATGTCTGTAGCATCAGTTGTCACTTCTCTTTCATTTCTGATTTTATTTATTTGGGTCCTTTCTTTTTTTCTCAATGAGTCTGGTTAACAGTTGATCTATTTTGTTTATCTTTTCAAAGAACCAGCTCTTGGTTTCATTGATTTTTTTGTATTGTTTTTATTTTTATGGACTCTATTTTGTTTATTTCCACTCTGATCTTTATTTCCTTTCCACTCACTGTGGACTTTGTTTGTTGTTCTTTTTCTAGTTTCTTTAAGTGTAAGGTTAGATTGTTTATTTAAGATTTTTGTTTGTTTGTTTCTTGTTTCTTAGGACTGTTTTTGCTGTGTCCCATAAATTTGGGGTCATTGTGTTGTCATTTTCATTTGTCTCAAGGTATCTTTTGATTTCTTCTTTGATCACATTGTTAATCCATTCATTGTTTAGTAGCATGTAATTTAGCCTCCATGTGTTCGTGTGCGTTTCTGTTTTGTTTTGGTTTTTCCTTGTAATTGATTTCTAGTTTCATACTATTGTGGTTGGAGAAGACACTTGATATAATTTCAGTCTTTTTAAATTTATTGAGACATGTTTTGTGGCCTAACATGTGGTCTATCTTGGAAAATGTTCTATGTGCACTTGAAAAGAATACATATTCTCCTGATTTGGGGTGAAATGTTCTAAAAATATCAATTAAATCCATCTGGTCTAATGTGTCACTTAAGCCCACTGTTTCTTTGTTGATTTTCTGTCTAGAAGATCTGTCCATTGGTGTCAATGGGGTGTTAAAGTCCCCTACTATGGCTGTATTACTGTCGATCTCTCCCTTGAAGTCCATCAATATTTGATTAATGTATTTAGGTGTTCCTACATTGGGTGTATAAATGTTTACAAGCATTAAATCCTCTTGTTGGATGGATCTTTTTGTCTTTACAAAAAAGTTCTTTTTTGTCTCTTGTTATAGCCTTGTTAGAATGACTATTTTGTCTGATATGTTACCTCAGCTTTTCTTTTTGTTTCCATTTGTTTGAAATACCTTTTTGCATTCCTCTACTTCTAGTCTAGATGTATCTTTCAATCTGAAGTGGGTTTCCTGTAGGCAGTATATGTATAGGTCTTGTTTTCTTATCCATTCAGCTGCCCTATGTCTTTTGATTGGAGCATTTAGTCCAGGTACACAGGTATTGCCATTTTATTATTCATATTTATGTTCTTTTCCCTCCCTTCTTCTTAAAGAAATTCCTTTAACATTTTTTGTAATACTGGTTTGGTGGTGATGAATTCCGTTAGCTTTTTTAAAGGTCTTAAGATTTTTAAAAGTCTTATCTTTTTTCTGTTATCTAGTATGTCTAATGTAATTCTTGGCACAGAGTAGACACTTAGAATTTACTTGATAAATACACGAAAGAATGAACTTTTTGGATTCTACCTCATCTTTATAGGAAGTTAAAGGTCTTATTTTCATCTCCAGTCCCTTCATTTTCCTCTTCCCAAATTCCCTAGGAAATGTGTAAATAAATAAATAAATAAATAAATAAATAAATAAATAAAATCTGAAAATTAAAAGTTTCCAGATGTAAAAACAAGATAAGCAAAGTAAAAATGTAATTCCACAATAAAAATTTAATTTTTAAACTTCAGTGGCATTATCATTCTATTAAAATTAAGAAAATGGCACCTACTGTACAAGAAAGAAAAATAATGTTCTGAAAGACTTATGCATCCCATAAAAGAAAATACATGCATAGCATAAAATATTACCTTAAGATCTGAAATGATTATAATCTTGGCTCTTCTATTAACCTAGTGGAATACTATGTGTATGTATGTGTGTGTGACTGTATGTATGAGTGTTTCCTTGTTTTTTTTATTGGCAAATGTTTTGATTGTGCAACTGTTTTCTGCACCATGGTCTCCACTATCTGAATATCAATTATCATTTGCATAACTTTAAATTATTTTGGTCAGTTCTCAGTTCAATTTCTAGTTGAAAATTAGAGGCTTTTTGTTAGTATTTTTTTCCAAGAGCAAATAATTATGAATTTTTCAGGAAGTATTCCATTCAATAGGATCATTGTTAATTGGTATCTGTAAGGAACTTTTGATATCATATGGTATTAAGAAGTTTTATTTTCACATATATCTTCCTAATAGCACCCTGGTTTTACTTTGAGAGGCTATCTTTTCCACTCTGTGAGCAGTTAAGGTGAGAAGATAATCTTGATCATGCCCCACTTTCCATCCAGACTAATTTTCCCAGTTTTTTCCTCTTAAAACCTGGTACAATCAAGAAGAATGAAGGTGTTTAAAATTTGATTCATGGAATTCTCGCTCAAGATTTTTAATTTTGAGTAGAAGGACTGAAAAGCAGAATAAATAATGTACTTTCTCTTTTTACTATGTTACTTCTCCACCCACCACTTGACTCAACATCACCTCTTCTGTTCAAAATTTTTTTCTTGTGTGCTTCAGGGACAGAGAGCTGAGATAGTCATACCTCTCATCTCAAACGACATGATCACCATTGGTTCATGCAAAATTTCTCTCTTATCAATTTATTTATTTGTGCAGTTATCTCTTCATTTTTATCATACTACTTTCTCCTTTCCTCTTCTTCCCATAAGTAACCATTATAATGTGTATATGCATGCCTTCTGCTTATATTAATATTCATAAAATGTATTGATGGTTTGTGTATATTTAATTTATATAAGTGGAATTATTGTATACATATATAATGTATATATGAATAAATTTTACATTGTTTTTACTCAGATTTATTTTTAAGATCTACCCATGTATCTATGTGAACATCTTAGCTGATGCTTCTAATATGTGTACATCTACTACATTTTATCCATCGACTCTCTTAGAGATAAACATCCAAGTTGCCTTCATCTTCCTGCTTCCATATTAATATTGAAATTACCATTCTATGGATCTGAATTCTTTAGAATACATAGTGAGTCATAAGGTATGCATAATTTTATTTGACAAAGCCGTAACATATCAACAAAATTGAGAGCTTACTGTATGCCAGGAAGTTCCACATGGTAGGAATAGAAATAAAACAAAATCTCTGTCCTCATGAAGCTTACATTCTGAGAAGACAGACAATAAACAAATATATAATCACACACACAAATGAAGATGATGGACTGGAAGTAGTATATACACGTATACACAAAGTCCAGCATTCATTCTAGAAATCGGGACTGAAAACATTTGAGATCCTGCCATGAAACTATGCAAAGTCACTTAGAAAGTATGTATGGATGAAAACGTGGTCTAGGGATGGAGCTCTTAGGCACTTTAACACTTACAGATTAAAAATACTAGAAGTCAACAAAGGAAGGCAAAAATTAATTGCAGGTAAGATAGGAGGAGAACAAAGCAGTGGTGTCCCAAAGCCAATATTTTAATTAAATAAATAAATAAGAGAGAACATTGTAATGGTACTGATTGGTCAAATGAGATAAGGATTGAGATTAATTTTGAATTAAAAAATTTGGAGGTTATTGGTGATGTTGATAATATCTCACTGACTATAATGATACTCCAAAAGTGGAAGGGGTTTATTAGAGAATTAAGGAGAACTTGGAGACAGCCTTCCTTTGAACATAATTTTGAGGATGTTTGCTTAAAGTGGAGAAGAGAAATGGGGTAATGGCTGCAGGAGGATAAGTGATAAAAAGAAAATTTTTATAAGTTGGAAAATATTACAGCATGCTTTTAACATTCTCTGGATGTCAAGGCAAGCCAGTGGAGAGTTTAAAATTTTTGATGCAGGAAAGAGAATTCTTGAAATGTTACTCTTATGTAGGTGATAAGGAATGAGACTTAGAACACAAGTGAAAAAGATGGACCATCCATCCATAGTAACAGGATGGAACAAAAACTTTATGGGCATAGATGCAGGGGGCTAGTAGGTGTGAGGGAGTGGGGTAGATATAGTGGTAGAAGAATGTAGAATGTCTTTTTTTTTCTATTTACTTCATCAATTGGCCTTTATCTAATGGTCCAGCCTCCTACACCTCCACTGTTTGTCTTTATCCACTTTCAACAAGCACTTTATTTTTCAAAATATAAACTGCCTGCACAGTATATGTTTCAAGCTTCTATGCCTTTAATTTTTCTGCTTATATTGTCCTCCCCAATCTGTCAGCTAGTGAATATGCACTTATTTTCAAGTAAATCTGCACTTATTTTTAAGTACAATTCTTAAAACTTAGCTTAAACTTCCCTGATTCACCCCGTAGCTTTGTTGCTTTAAAAACAAAAAAAAAAATCTTGATGCATGACTCTCCACTAGGCTGTAATTATGAAAGTACCTGTTATATTGAACTCAGTCATTTTTTTGACTCCAAATACTTGTCCAATACCTACTATGGGTTAGGCACTGGACTATCCTAGGTTTTGGAATACAGCCGTGCACCAAAGACCCTGCTTACACACTAGTGACTTTCATGGAAATCAAGTATTTAATGAAGTACTATCCCCCTGAGGTGATGTGCCAACTTTAGAATTAATATTTGCTCATTTTAGCTTCTCAGGCCAAGATATAACATAACATTAAAAACCAAGTTTTTTTTCTTTTCTTTCTTTCTTTCTTCTCTCTCTCTCTCTCTCTCTCTCTCTCTCTCTCTCTCTCTCTCTCTCTCTCTCTTTCTTTCCTTTTTTTTTTGCTAGATAACCTAACCATACAACAAGTTTTGTAATTGTGTGCCACAAAGAATTATGACTTTTGGAAATGTGGATTTGAGCCTGAAAAAGCACCATGTTTTGAGTTTTCTCTACCTCAGTTTGCTCTGCATTCTAAACCTGCCCTTAAATTGACAGTGGATATTGGGGAAGAGCACCTACTTCTTAAGACTAGCTGAAAATAAAAATGCCTGGGTACTGGCTGCCCCACGATGGTTTTTGTTTGCAGGGACCTGGACTTAATGAAATCAGCCTATTCGTTTTAACTAGATTTGTTATCCTTTCCAACACTGAGTTGTTATTCACTGGTAGCCATTAATATTTGTAAGGTAATTGTCAACTCTGAAAACTTGTATATGGTATTTCCCCTCCTCTGAAAACAAGCAATCTACTATTTTGATATCAACAGGACTATTTAAACAGATACAATTCTACCAAAACAGTGACCTGTAATAACCCAGAAGGAAAATCTTACACCACCCTGTTCTAAATTACTGGAATCACTAGCTCTAAATATCATTTTTGGAAGGTGATCCAAGATGCAAGTTTGTTTTCCATTACCTGACATGGGTGTAAGAAATTAATTGAACCATCTTCAGTATAGTTTATGTAATTCAACTTAATCCCTGAGTCCAGGGAAAATTTGAGTGAAAACTTTGGAACTGTCTGCTATTAAAGAAATTGTAAGAATTTAAGTGAGCATTGAGAATTGGTAAAATGCAAAACAAGTTTTAGACTTACAATAGTACTTTTTCATTATCAAAATGACATTTAGAAATATTTATCCTTAAAAAGTCCCTTGCTATCCTTCTTGTTTTCTGGATTTCACTGCAAGGTAATTTAACATACTGAGATATCAACTCCTTTTTCTCTAGCACAATATTAAGTATTGTCCCCTGTGAGATTAATAAGGTGAAAGGTTACCTACCCAGACCCCTGTCATTCTCCCCTCCATCCAGGATTGCTTTAAAGAAGGGAAGAATCCACACCAATGTGTTTCAGCTAGGAGAATGAGGGTCAAGACTCCACCTGATTCATAGTTCCCCATCCACTGAAATCTGTTGGTAAAAGGGGAATTTTCATTGCTATTCTTCCATCAATCTTGCTTAGCCGCAAATTCCTATAGATCTGCAGTCTTCGTGTACAAGATCAAATTATAGAGTAACCAAAAGGCCACTACATGGGGAAGAAAGAATTACAGCCTTCCTCCCCACCCCAAATTCCCATCCTGTCCCCTAACACACACAGATTTATGTGACACCTAATGTGACATCGAGGTCCCCTTTTCACTGCCTCCTTACATCAATTTATTTGGAAAGGAAAAACAAACCCTCAATACTCTGTATTACTAAGGAGGCTAGATAACAACAGGCTAAACAAAAAATTTTGCATATCAATGCCTAGTGAACAGCAATTAGTTTAAATTTCCTTGCAGGACACCAGTTTGAAACTTCAAAACTAAGGAAGGACAACTAGTAATATATTTAGTTCCACAGTTTCGTGGAGCTGTTTATGCAATGAAGATGATTTTCAAAGGCCTATCAAAAAGCACCTTTATCAAAACAATACAAAATGTATTAAGCCAATTTGGGGTTGACTTGAGAACCATAACTCATTTCTTAAATTTGAAAAAAAAAAATGTGTTTGAAATGGATGGTTGCCAGAGAGGAGGGGAACTGGGGAGCTGGGTGAAAAAGGTGAAGGGATTAAAAAATAAAAATTGATAGTTACAAAATAGTCACAGGGATGTAAAGTACAGCATAGAGAATATAGTCAATACTGTTGCAAATTATGAATAGTGCTAGGTGGATACTAGACTAAACAGGGGAAATCACAGCATAAGTTATATAAATGTCTAACCATTATGCTGTACATCTAAAATTAATGTAAAATAATACTGACTGTTGACTATAACTGAAAAAAATAATTTAAAAAAATGTGTTTGCATGAGGTTGTTTCCAGGGGAAGTTGGAATCTAGGGATAAATAGCATCATCTTCTTCAAGAGGTTTTTGATTTGAATAACTCCTGTATCCCATGCTATTACTACATATATCTTATTAAACATTTTTAAATCACTGTTCCAAGTCATTGTTTCCCAAGTCACTAATTTTCTAGAGTTGTTTGCTTCAAAATATTTCATTGAAATATAAAACACATACAGAAAAATGCACATATCATGTGTACAACTGAATGGTCACAAGCAGAACCTACCCTTGTAATCAAGCACCCAGACCATGAAGCAAAACATTTTCAACATCCCAGAGCCCTCCCACCTCCTTCCCGATATCCTGATGTCTAACAGCAAAGATTAGTCCTGCCACGTTTTGTACCATCGAGAACTTTGTCATATGAGGTCTGACAATTAAGTTCACGGACTTGGTGATAACCTTTTTTGATATCAGAGGGATTATTCATTATGAATTTCCACCAACTGGACAAACAGTTAACCAAGTTTGCTATTTGGAAGTGCTGAAAAGACTGTGTGAAAAAACTAGACGACCTGAACGTTTTGCCACCAATTCATGGTTCTTGTATCACAACAGCACCAGCTCACAAGGCACTGTCTGTGAGGGAGTTTATAGCCAGTAAACAAATAACTGTATTAAAACACCCTCCCTACTCACCTGATCTGGCCCCCAGTGACTTCCTTCTTTACCTAAAGATAAAGGAAATATTGAAAGGAAGACATTCAGGACATCAAGGGTAATATGGCAACAGCTCAGATGGCCATTCCAGAAATAAAGTTCCAAAATTGCTTTGAAGAATTGACTAGGAGCTGGCATCAGTGCATAACTTCCCAAGGGGAGTACTTTAAGGTGACCATAGTGATATTCAGCAATGAAGTATGTAGCACTTTTTCTAGGATGAGTTTGTAAACTTCATTGTCAGACATTCTTCGTATGTAAGCACAATAGTGCATCATCATTTGCTCTGTTGTAATTAATCCAGTTTTGCTTAAGTGTAGCAAATTTGGATGTATATTATAATTCAATTTCCTTTTAATACTTAACACAAGTAGGAAGTAAGTAAATAAATATATCTTCTTAACCAGGAAATCCTGAAATTCTTTCCAAATATTTGATTTCTAAAGCGACCTTGTGTGATTTTCTTCACTCATTAAAACAAAAGTAGCTGATCTTTATTTGTTTCCACTTTATAGACTCATTCTTCTTTCTGAGAATCAAATCTTCCCAAGTTTCTTTTCTGAATGGATAACTATGAACTGCTTGTAAGCTGATGGTAATGATAACCAATGTTTCAGAAACACAAACCACAATGAAATACACCCGCAATTTTCTATTGGACATGGTGGGGAGAGGTCTATTTCTTTCTCTCTCTCCAGCTGCTTTGCTTTCTGACCCTCCTTTCAGCATGAGCACCAGCATCAGTTTTCTCCTGCACTGTTCCCTGTTGGGATCCAGCCAGGCGTCATTTCCTGTCTAAGAGCTCTCCCAGGGACCTTGGAATCAGCTGCACCATTATGACTGTGACTCCTTCTTTGCTTGTTCCCTCAGGCTCGGGAGACCTTTGGGTTAGAAAACTATGGTTCATTTCCACCCTTTTTCTCTCATCTCCCTCACTCTTTCACATAGCCCTGCACAAACATTAATAATGAATATTAATAATGACTCAGTGATGGAAAGAGAACTTCTTTCCTTTGGTTTAATCATAAACAAAAACAAGAAGACTTGTGAATAGTGAAAGGTGCCCATTTTCATAAAGTGGCCCTAAGAGCAGGCTTTGAAGAGCTGATAGGTTGTCATTTCTTCAAAAAGTACTTTTTTTGTAATCAATATTATATTTAGTAAAACTACTACAGATTAAGCTCACCTAATAAGTGTCTCACAAAATGTATTATAGGTTTATCACTGCTAGTTGCATGTTCATTAAAAAATATTTTAGAACATTTGCCCTTTGTACAGACTCAAGGCACCTTTCCCATTGTATTCCATGGGAATATTGTGATGAGGAGGAGAGGGGACACATCGAAATGGACGGCAATTAGTATTGTGCCTGTATAAATCCAGAATACGAGTTGCAAGGCAGTTCTGATAAAATACTATAATTAGATCATTTTATGAGCCCCTCAGTATTATTAAAAAAATAATTCAACATTCCCTACTGATACTGACAACATAAAGTAAAATAGAAGAACTTATAAACTGCATCAATTATTATTAAATATCAACATATTATCATTAATAATAAATACCACTAATAAATAATAAAGTACCACTATAATCCTATTCTTTTTATGAGGTACCACTTAATTAGTAGGAAATTTTTGTAGGGCTACATACAACCATTTTACTTAAAGTTAAAAAGTAGTCTATGAAATGACGTTTAAGAATTCCAAACTGAACATGGTTTAGGATTCACAGTGAAGTCCACTGGGAATGAAAACATGCATTTTCTTCCTTTAATTCACTAAATTAGAGAAGTTTATATTCTGGGAAATTTCAAAATCAGAGAAACCTAACACTAACATTTCTGGATGCTGTCATCAACAATTCGCAAGAAAAATAAAACCAGGAATTCCACTGATTGAACAATAGCTATGTATATTCCTATAAAACCTATCTAAATACTCTCCCATGATTGGAAGATGTCCTGTATAAATAAAAGTTTTCTGGGGAAAAATATTAAATAATTTTCCATTGCAAACGCTGGCAGTATAGTTTGTCATGTGGTGGTTTTCTAGCCATCCTGGGATCTTCGTTGTTTAAAATTTGTAACCACCTCAGTAGAAATCAAATCCATGCCAGGATGTTCACTCTAACTCTCATTCTTTAGCTGTTGGTCAAATATTTTCTAATTTTAATGTTTAGATTTCTGGTTTATAGAGAGTTTTCTCCATTTTCCTGTTCTAGATCCAGGGCATCAACTCTAAGTTAATGACAGTTTTACTTCACTGCCCAGTGCAATGCACCATGTGAAAATTTTAGAAATTCTCACTGAGTTGACTATGACTAAGACATGTATTATGTTGAGGGTGTGAAACTCTACTGGTTGAGAGAAATATAGTAGAATCAATCTAGTTTGTTATTTAGTTAGCAGAAATAGTGCAGCAGTGCATCATAAAGCCCCAGAGTTGGCTAAATTAACCAACATACTTATTCAGTTTCCAAGATGTCTGCTATGTGTGAGGCTCTACAGTAGGTACTGAAATGAAACACAGAGATAAATTGGACATGATTAATCCCCTCTAGGACCTCACCATCTGCCTTCAGTAGAGGGTGGAACTTCTGTCACCTAGGTGTACAGATTACCAAAGTGATTTTTCTTTAAGAATCTTTCTGCTAGTTTAAGAACAATTCAAATATTTGAGTAAATACAGATTTTTCTTCCCAGTTTTAGACAAAATGTATGAACAAAAATAAATAAACAATAATAATAATAATAATAATAATAATAATAAGTACTTCCATTTCCTGATCTGTTCAATACTGGTTTATGGAAACAAAGAAAGATGAAAGAAAAACAAATGGAAAGTAATGACCATAGAGTTAGTCAATGTTTATTATATAGCAGTTTTAGATAAATCTCATAAAAAGTACATTTGGTAGGAAATAAAGCTGTGAAGGAAAAGGAGGAAAAATGGGAAATGAATTGGAAAGGAAATATGGTCAAAGGATAACAAAGGATTCAAGATTAAGAATCATAGGGAAAAATTCACATCTGAAACCTATGGAATTAAAAATGGATTATATTTGCTGTAGTAAAAATGATGATGATCATGATGTAAGAGAATGAGAAAGTAAATATCCTAATTCAGGGAAGGCTAATTGGACAGAATACAATTAAGAGCTGTGTGGGTTGAGGGAGCGTGAAGAAAAGAGGAACAGTTGAGTCTTGGGGAACAAAATTAAATGTGAAAGGTATAGTACAACTATGGTCTTATTGGACAACATGCTGTTATTTGAAAAATACATCAACTCATAAAGAATAACACGATAACAGCAAAAAAAGTTACCACTTATAGAGCACACACAGTTCTTAATTTGCATTGTGTTCAGTACATTTTCTTTATTATTGAAAAACTCTTTTTAAAGTATTTTTTTAAACATAAACCATTTGAGAAATGGTGAATAAGTAAGAATTTCACATTCAATTATCGGTCAAACATATATGCCAGAAAAACTTTCTCACCAAAATACTGTTCATTTACAACTTTTGAAAAAATAGAACAGTATCGAAACAGTTGGCCCACTGCTGTTTCTTTTTCTATAGTTTATCTGAATTGAGGTTTGAGACAAGACTAAATTTATGGTTCTTAAGATGCAGCAACTCTGTTCCAAAGTATCTCAATGCAAGATGCAGAACATTTCTAAGGGATTACACACCTGGGTTTCAGCCAAATATCATAGGACTTCCATGACCCGAGGCAGTAATCTTCTTGAAATGCACATCCTGGAAAAACTAATTACTATTATACATTTTGTGGTTGTAAAACTTAAAAAACAAAAAAAAAATCAAGGCAAAAGTTCACATGCATGTGCTTACTTGGATTAATGGAACAGTTCTGACCTCACTGGCCACCAATCAGGAAGAACCAAATATAGCAACCACATAATTAACATAAAAATGGCATAAATATAAATTGCTGTTGAATGAGGAAACATGTTGACATGTGTCATAAAGTGCTTAAACCACAATGAATATCTTCAAAAGTGCTTCATATTTCCTTGCTTAACCAAACCGAATCACATTCATTCAATTAAAAAGACACAAAATTGAAATGCAATACAGGTCCTAAACACAAGTTGTTTCTATGGTAATAGTAGATATAAAATTTACAAAATATCCAGAGTTTTCTTCTGTTCTTTAGAGCTAATGAGCATTCTCTTTAAATGTGTTGGGTCTGCAAAGATTTAAAATAGAAAACCTTATCCATATACATGATTTCAGTTAAGCTAGTAGTAAATGATGAGATAGGCCAGACATAGAATTTTATTTCACATGTATATTCAATATTAGGTCTGATTGGAAGTCATAAATACTAATATTTTTCTTACATTTACACATATATATATGTGCCAATATACATACTATATACACATATATGCATATATACATATGTACAAATACACAAATATTCTTTCATGAAAGAATTGTTTGAAGGATGGGGAAGCCTAGTTTTTTTGTTTGTTTGTTTTGTTTTTTGTTGTTTTTTTGTAGGATACATTTTATTTATTTATTTTTTAATTTATTAGTTTCAGGTGTACAAGACAAGGTAATACTTAGACGTTCATCATTTATATATCCCTCACACTGTGAACCCCCCTCCCCCCATCCACTATCCCTCTGACCTCATACTGAGCCATCACATTATATATATAAAATTATAGTTGGCATTCATTAATGTTTAGCTTCTGGTGTACAATGCCATGATCATGCATCCACAGTAACCCTGAGGTGGTCTCCCAAATAGGACGCATGTCCATCGGATACCCAACAAAATCTTTACAACATTATTGAATACGTTCCCCAAATTAATTTTCAAAAAACCCTGAGGCCATCTTGTGGTTACCAGCTTGGGAAGCCTAGTTTTAATAATTAAACATGTTTGAGCTAGGAAAGTCTTCAGAAGAATATTAAAATATGCTGAATTAAGTAACGTTAAATTTTACATAAATACTCAAAAATTCTGACAGAAAAATTAGTGGAAATATTTCACTTCATTCAAGGGACAAAAAGCTAAGGCTTCTGTGAGGTGCATTAAAGTAATACTTTCATTTATTTCTGGGATATCTGATCTAGAATTATAAAATTAAAAAAACGTTTTTATGATACTCTTCATCAAATAGTGTTCTAGTTCCTTCACAATTATTAACTTATTTAATCTTCACAACAAACTTGAAATGTAGACACTATTATTATCACCTCTATTTTACAGACAAGAAAACTTGCCCAAAAATGTTAAGCCTCTTGCCCAAGATTAATGAACTAGTAAATGTCAGATGTGAGTTTTGAACCAAGCAAGTCTTGAAGCAGAGTCTGTGATCTAAACTACTAAACCATAATACTTTCCACAAAATGCTACTATATGATTCTCTTTATATAGGGGAGGAAAATCACCCAAAACTTTCTACAGTATATTTGTTAGCATTTTTATCTAACATAGATAAAGGACCTCTATTAAGATCCACTTTTTTCATTGATAATTCCATCTTGGATGTCAAAATTACCCCAAGTTTATAAGCACGTATGCTTGAGAAAATGTTGATACCGTTGAGGAGACTTACAAAGTTGAGATTGGCTACTGAGAGAAATAATGTGTTCAGTTCTATATTTTGGGGGTTGGTACATTCATTCGCTTAGTGATTGATTCAATAAGTATTTATTGAGCTATGGGGATATACCCATCACCAAAACTTTCATCATGAAATTTGCATCATAATTGGAGACATTATATCTAGATCTGAGATTATGACAAGTTATCCGTTGGTTATTTACAGGAAACAGAAATTCAAATAAATGGAGAAGCCTAAACTTTTAGATTTGGGTTTACTAATAAAGAGGTAATAAAGCTTTGAAAATTGATGATTGCTCCTAAAATTATAAAAAGGAATTTCAGGCCCAGAATTAAGTTTTAGAAAATAGTGAAAACTAAAACAAAAGAAGAAAATGAGCCAGAAGACTGTGACCAAAGATGTAAGAAAAGCACACAAAAAGAATCATTTCAGAAAATTCATTGGAAGTAAAACTTTGATCAACAATGTCAAATATGGTAGAATACAATAGAGAAAATAATTTGGTAAATATCTGATCACTGATCTAATATTTCAAGAGAAAGATTTAGTACAGAAGTAAAGTAGAAGACAAATTTCAGGGTAAAAACATTACAGTTAAAGGCAAGACTTCCAGCAACAAAAGAAGGAAAGGAAGAGAAGGGAGGGGCAGGAGAGAGGGAGGGAAAAAGAAAGGGGGGAGGGAGGGAAGGAAGGTTGGAGAAAGAAAGAAAGGGGGAGAGAGAGAGAGAGAGAGAGGAAAAGAAAGAAAGAAAGAAAGAAGGAAGGAAGGAAGGAAGGAAGGAAGGAAGGAAGGAAGGAAGGAAGGAAGGAAGGAAGGAAGGAAGGAAGGAAGGAAGGAAAGGGAAAGAAGGAAGGAAGGGAGGGAGGGAGGGAAAGAAGGGAGGAAGGGAGTGAAAGAAGGGAGGAAAGGGAGGAAGGGAGAAAGGAAGACTGGCTAGAGAGAAAAGAAAGGCCAAAATATGTTGTTATCATTGTTTTTAAAGGCATAAGTAAACTATTAAAGTCTGAAAGATATGTGGTGGCTTTGTAATGTGTCAACTTGACCAGGTTGAACTATATTTCCCAGAATTCATTTTTGTATGTTTCCATTTATCATGGGCTACAAGAAAGATTCCTACAAAAGATTTAAAGTACTGGAATAAACAGCAGTTATTTTGCAACTCATACATTTTTTCACTTAATTTTGTCATATTTTGTCACTGCAACAGATCCACCTTCTCCTGAATCCTCCTTCAACTTTCATGACTAAATGTATGTGTTCAGCTCATGATGAGGACCCTGGCTTCTTCAGGACATCCACACCAACCAGGTCAGAAGCAACAATAACTGACATGGGTTTTGGTCAGTCCTCATGAACTCTAACTCATGCTTGAGGGTTCCTGCTTGCTTTGGGTCTCCCCTACTGTAACCTCTGCATCCAGTCTGTAAAAGCTGATGAGGAAAATGCCTGATTCAACTTCTAAGTCTGTTTTTCCAGCTATGTGACTTGAAAACAATTTCAGGTATACAGTTCTCTCTCTAAGCCTGGCATCTTTAACAAATGCTTTTCACTGCCCTGTTGTTTTAGAGAAACACCCTTATATTTTTTTGCATATCTTTTTCAAATCTTGTGCTGTTTGCCTGGAATCTCTTCCATATTCTGCCATTGCACTTGAACCACTTAAGTGTGTCTTAAAACTTGGGGAACGACCCAGCAATCCCTCTCCTGGGTATTTACCCAAAAAATCTGAAAACATTTATCCATAAAGATATACATGCTCCAATATTCATTGCAGTTTAATTTACAGTGGCCAAGACATGGAAACAACCAAAGTGTCTTTTGATAGAAGATTGAATAAAGAAGATGTGGTATATATACACAGGGGAATACTATTCTGCCATAAAAAGATGAAATAGTGCCAATTGCAACAACATAGATGGATCTTGAGGTTATTATGCTAAGCGAAATAAGTCAGACAGAAAAAGTAGAGAACCATATGATTTCACTGATATGTGGTATATTAAACTGAAAACAATAACAAGACAAACAAATAAAGAAACAAAAACTCATAGACATAGATAATAGTTTAGTGTTACCAGTGGGGAGGGAGTGGTAGATCAGGATAAACGGAATCAAATATATGGTGATGGAAGGAAAACTGACTGGGTGGTGAACACACAATGTGATATATAGATGATGTATTACAGAATTGTACATCTGAAACCTATGTAACTTTACTAACCATTGTCACCTCAACAACCTTTAATTTTTTTTAAAAAAAAAAAAAGAGAACCTCAGGAAAATCTAGGGGAAATTTTTTTCTCTAGGTTTACTCTTCTTATTAGTTTACTTGTGTTTACTATTTTTACCCTACTTCTATCCATAAATACCAGAACTTATGATGAGTCTATCATTAGAATGAAAATTCATATTAGGAAATATAATGAAATGCTAGCTATAGATTAGTTTATGGATAAGTGCTTTTTTACTTTGCCTAAATCAATTTTTTACTCATCCGTATCCTCCTCACTTAGATACATACTTGCATTCACTCTTTTATTTGACTACTTCTTCCCTCTTTAAATATTACTCCTAATTTTTTTTTCATTTTGATAAAAATTTTCAGACAAAATGTCTTTTGTAAGCTCTCTGTAATCATTAGAAATTAATAATAATCTCCAAGAGCCTATCACATCCGAAATAGTTTTTCTACTATTGCCATCTATGAATTACATGTTGTGCCTGGTGTGGATTGTTCAGCCCTGAGGCATGGATCACGTCATTCCCCATGGTTGTGTTTCTTGTTTCTTATAGTGCTGAGTTTGTGCTCAACAAATAACAAATAATAATCATGGATTTCATCTGAAGGTGGGATTACTTGAGAAATGGAATTTTTTTTCATGTGAGTTTGCCAACAAATTCTCCCTCTCCTCAGGGAAAAAGGTCCTAACTCACTCTACCACCTGAATGCAGGTCAGATCGGATATACAATTTATTCTCAGACACATATTGTACAGCACATAGGGTACTAAAAAAAAAAAAAGTCAGCAATAATGTGATGTTCCTGGAAATAATGGTACATTGTGTGATAACAGCAAATGCACAACTACATTTAAGCACATTTCCACAATGCCAGATGAGGAGGCAATTAGATGCTCAGAGTCAACCGGTCACCCATGGCCTCTATTAAAAGATACAGAATGTACGGATGCCTGATAGTGTCTAGCTTAATTCTGTCTAGTGAAAAGTCACATTGTTTTTTAATTCATTGAATCCATTCAATTTCATACTATACAATTTCATACAATTTCCTACTATAGGCCTAGCATCATTTTAGGCAATAATGACAAGCAGATTAATAACACCCAAGTCCTTCCCCAAGGGAGTCTACAATTTTATGGCGTAGACAGATATGTAAATAGACATTTGCAATATAGTATGGTGTGATAGATGCTCACATAGTAATTTGTACAAAATACCATGAAAACACAGATTAAGAAACACTAAATTATGGTGCTTTCCAGATTTTTCAAAATATTTTTCTTATACTTAAGCGCCTACTTTATAAAAAATTTTATTCCCATCATCTTTAATATAACATGAATTTATGTCAGAAGTGTGTCTTCTCTTACATCCTAACATAACTTTAACTCTGTTGCTTTCTTTTCTCCTTATAAATTTTTCATGGGAAAGAACAGTCTAATTTATAACGATTAACCTACTTGGAGACAGTTGCTTGTGGGGTGTGATTTAAGCCCCTGGTCTCAATGCCTTAAAGACTTTCCAAGATCCTGAAATCCTTGTCTTCCATGCTTTAGATTTCTTAAAGTAAACCTAGCAAAGTCCTGTAACTATTGTTTAAATACAAAGTTCCCTGGAAGGTAAAATATGTCTACCCCTAAGATGTCTCACAAAATCTCAAAAAGATTACATCTAAAATTGAACCCATGGCCGCCCCGATCCGTCTTTCCCTCTTTCGGTATTATCTTTCTTTGCAATGGTAACTCCACACATCTAGCTGTTCTTGTCAGAAATCCAAAAGTCATCAGCGTTTCACCTACTGCACCAAAACTGTTCTTTTCAAGGTTTGTCAAAGTCTCCTTGTAACTATCTCCAGTGGTCTATTCTCAGCACTCATCTTATTTGACTTATGTGAAGCATTTCACACAAATGATGACTCCCTCTAACTTGAGACACTTACTTTACTTGGTTTCCTAGACACCAACATTTCCGCTCCTGACTTTCCTCCCCTCAGACTGATGGCTCTTTATTCAATATTCTTAATTTGTTCCTCCCCTTCTACCTGATTCCTGAATGGTAACTCTACCATTCAGGAATCCCAGGGTCCAGTCTTTGGATGTGTTCTCCTTTTATTCAAATACATTCCCTTGACAATCTCAATCAGTCACATGGCTCTGAATATAATCTATGAGGTACATAGTGGACTCCCAAAATCTATATGTTGAAGTTCGAACCCCCAGTACCTCAGAATGTGACTGTATTTGGAGATAAGGTCGTTAAAGAAGTAATTAAGTTTAAATGAGGTCATTAGGATGGATCCTAATCCAATATGACTGATATCCTTATAAGAAGAGACTAGGTCACAGGGAGACCCAGAAGGAAGAACATGTGAAGACACACAGTAATAAGATGACCATCTACAAGCCAAGGAGAGAGGCTGCTAACAGTTTGATCCTAGATTTCTAGCCTTCAGAACTGTGAGAAAACAAATTCTGTTGTTTAAGCCACCCAGTCCATGGTATTTTGTTATGGCAGCCCTAGCAAACTAATAAAAGATAAATATATACAACCTCAGTCTTTTATATCCAACTGCCTACTCTGTGTATCATCTTGGATGATCTACTAAGCACCTCAACCTTAATATGTCCCAAATCAAGTTCCCCATCTCAGGAAATGGCAAAACCATCTTTCTAGTTGCTCAGTCCAAAAAGTTTGAAGTAGTTCTCAATTTCTCTCTTTCTCTCTAACCCCACATCAACCACAAGCAATCTTATAAACTCTAACTTCAAAATAGATCCAGAATGCAACCACTTCTCACCATACCTACTGGTGACACCTCGGTCCAAGCCACCATAATCCCTCACCAGGATTATTACACAAGCCTCCTCACCAGCCTCCCTGCTTCTGCTCTTATGCCTGTTTCATTTTATTTTCAGTGCAGTCTGTACAGTGATCGTATTTTAAGAGAAGTTGGACTTGGACCTTTCTCCTAAAACCCTCCAATGGTTTTTTACATCTCACTCCAAGTAAAAGCCAAAGTACTTACAATGGCAAATAAGTAAACACATGCATACATACATACATACATTCCTTCATTATCACTCTCCCTCCTTCTCTGATCTCAATTTCTACTGCTCTTCCCTTCATTCACTCTACTCCAGCCCAATGATGCTAATCACTGCTTAGGTCTTTGTACTGCTGTTCTCTCTGCCAGAAGTGCTCTTCACAGATCTCCAGACTACTCAGTCTCACCTCGCCTCACTTTCGTCACATATTTACTCAAAATTCACCTTCTCAGTGATGACTTCTGTGGTCAGTATATTTAAAACTGAAACCCTCCCTTACTGCCTAGCCCTTCTCCTTCATTATTTTACCCCATAAAAATCATATATATCACACATATATATCACATACCCCATATATATCACCTTTAAACATACTTTACATTTTTCTTATTTATCTTACTCTTAGTTTATCTTATTTACTGTGTCTGCCTTGCCATCCCACACCACTCAATTAGAATGTGAGTTCCACAAGGTCAGAGATTTTTCATTTGTTTGAGTCACTGTTTTAATTCATATAAGGCAATCAACAAATTTCTGTTGAATGAATTATATATTGATTTGTGGAATTATTTGCATAATTTAAAATTTGCATTCTCATTAGTCTGCAAGGTTCACAAGAAAGGGACAGTCTGTTTATCTCACCAGTTAATTTTTAATACCTAGCACAGTCCTTGCCTAGGAAGTCATTTAAATATCATTTTACCAATAAATAAATGAACAAATGGATCATACTTCAGGATGAATTATTTCACAAGATGTTTATAAGCATATCACCTTGAAAGTGACTTACAAATATGCAACAAAATATAAATCAAATTATGTATAAAAGTAATAGGGTGATATAATATAAAAGAGTGTGTTATTAAAATTATTTAACCATTCAAAATAAAATATTCAAAAATAAACAATCTCATAAACAACATTGGGCAAAAAAATACATTGAGATATCTGTCTTGTAAGCATGCAAAACAACTTTACTTACTTATTTTTAAGAGATATACATATGCAAAAAATTAAGAAATGCATGGGAGTGATAAATATCAAATAAACATCAAAACCTCTATAGAAAAGGAAGGGGATTGCAGAAGGTACATGAGGAATTTCAACTGGGTTTGTAACGTTTCCTTTGCATAAGCCAGCTGTGAATATAAAACTGTTCATTAGAGTATTCTTTACACATTTTTGTTTGTCTGAAATAATTCCCAAAAAAAAGTACAAATAAACGCAAAAAACATACTGCCTACAATCCAAGAGGAGCTTTAAACTATCTCCATGTTTGTCCTTTGCTAATTATCTACAACAAGCGCTTTCTTCAGTGCTTCCGAGGAACCATAATCACTACCAACAATTAGGTTACTTGCTTCTCCAAGTTTTGTCTCTTTCTGTCGTTGAACTGAATCATGACTGGTGTTAACACATTAGTAGTAGATTGGTGCAAAAGTTATTGCGGTGTTTGCAATTATTTTCAGGCTTTTAAACCATAATTACTTTTGCTCCAACCTAATACATTGAAAAGAAACTCTTTACTTGCTAATTGGTTTTTACTCTTTAAATTAGTTGTAATTATTTAATAACATCTCTCTTTCCAGTGTATAATAGCTAAAAGTAAAGTAAAAGTAGAAACATGGCTAAGCTTCTTTCATCTATGTACCCAGAAAAATGATCCTTGGGAAATCACAAAGGAATACAGTATGTTAGTCCAAATAAAATTTCTTCTTGTTGAGCTAACAATAACCACCCATGGCTACATATGTTTCTCTAATTCTTAATATTCAGGTTTTGAAGAGTATGTGAAGAGGAAAACACCCTTACAAAAATTTTGGCACTGAGATTAAAAGTGCCAATAAAAACATAAAATGTGATTAATTATTTTATATCCGCGAGAGGGCTTAGTGTGATAGCAAAAATCACATGCTGAATATCCTAAAATGAGACTTAGAGATGAGCACTCACTTTACAGAGAGAAAAACAAAACAAAACAAAACACATATCTATGTAGTTAGAGTTTGTACCAGAACCCAAGTTTCCAAAATTCTAGTCTGATGATCCTAGCACTATTCCCAGAAAATGTATAGCCTAGGGATAATTCTTCATAGAAAGGAAGACGAGGAACTAATGCAGTTTGAGAATTCTGCTGGCTCTTGCTAGGCACTTTTAAAGATATCATCTTTTTTTAACTCTCACAACTCAACTTTATGAATTAGGAATTCTAATTCCATTGTCCTGAAGAGCAAACTGGCTAAGAGTGGTTATGTCACTTGCCCTAACTCTCATAAGTAACAAGTTATAGAACCAGAATCCAGGCAGGATTTGTCCAAGTCCAAAGTTGTGATTGTTCCACTCTATCTGGCTCCGCCAAGTAACTAGCAATGCTGTGGGGTATGGAGTGAAATACTACAGCAATCTTGTCAGTATCAGGCAGCCTCAACAGTAGCAGTCTTCTTCTACAAGGGGGCAAGAATTCTTGCTTCAATGCCTTGTGGCCCTCCAAAGTGCTACAGTACATATACAGAGACAATTTCATGAGGAGGGGAGCAATCAGAAGAAAACATCCGAAAATGTCTCCTTAGGGGAATAATAAGTGTGGTGGGGGAAGGTTGAGAAACACTGCCTCTATATGTTTAAAAAACAAAGATGCAAGTCAACTTTAAAGTAATTTTTCCCACTGTAAATATGACTATAAACCCAGATACCTGTTTCTCAATTCTATTAAATGTATATTTTTCAGCATCAGTACATAGCTATTTTATAAGCTACAGGCTTTCTGCGGGTCAAAGCATAGTAGGTTTTAGAGTCAAGCAGATTTATCAAGTTGGCAAATCAGCTCAACTGTTCATGAGGTTTGCAAGTACTTGAACTTTCTGAGTTTCATCATACAGGACCATTGAAATAATTAACCCCAGTTAATTAGCATGTGAAATACCTAACATACAGTAAACTTTCAGTAAACGTGAGTCCCCTTCTCACATTTGATTATAAATTTCTTTGAGTAGTAAATCTCTACCAGCAGAACAACAATGCAAGAATTGGTTAAAATAAAGGCTGTTTTACACTGGGGAAAGAACTGAGTATTTTTGACCTTTATAGGTTTATGCAGTTTCCAAACGGCTGGGATTTAGCATTAGAGCACTTAAAACAGTAGGAAAGGGTTGTATAGTAACAGGATTTGCTGGAGGATTTTGAAGTAGGAGTTCTTTAAATAGCCTGTGACAGTAGGAAAAATAAAAGGTAATATTTACTTCACTGACAATCTTCAGTGATCAGAAAAGCCTGTGAAATCACAGAGGATAAATATCTTAAAAGAAGGAAAGGAACAAGCAGCAGATAAACTGGCGTCTACAGTGATAGAAACTGGATCAGGATTTCCGTTTCTGAAACTGATACAGCATAATCCGTGTCAGTGCAGCTACTGCATATTTCAATTCTAAAATATTTTAAATGAAGGATTGCATCCACCCTCTATTGTGCTAGCTCAAGAACATGACAGTGAGAGTTGTTGCCTTTATCATTGTTCATATTTTATCTTTCACCTTTCCTGCCATGACAGTTGATATAAAAATTTACCTAAAGTTAAATATGTGTGTGCCCCAAGTCAAGATTCCCTAAGTATTTGTTTTAAGTTCACATAAATAGGGTAAAAAGGATGACAAGATTAAGAAGTACCAATTGGCAGTTACAAAACAGTCACAGCGATGTAAAGTACAACGTAGGGAATATAGTCAGTAATATGGTAGTAACTATGCATGGTGCCAGGTGTGTAATAGACTTACCAGGGGAGATACTTCAAAAATTATATAAATGTCTAACCATTATGCTGTACACCTGAAACTAATATAATATTGAATGTCAACTGTAATTGGAAAAAAATTTCAATAAAAATAAATTCAAATAAATACATTACTCCATATGTCTGAGCTAAAAAGAAACAAACTTTACCAATAAATTTTATATTTAAAAGAACTTATTTTACAGGTATACTAATATTAATACCCATGTTTATTTTTGGGTATTAATATAATCCCCTTAGGTGCCACTTTAATAACTTATTAAAAAATATATACCAAGTAGAAAGGATATGCAAATGACATAAAAAATACATACACACATACAAAATGTGTATTTTTTACTGAAGAATGAATATATGTGTACATTTGTGTGCATGCCTCGTCATCTGTGTCTTATACGTATGTCTTATGTGTGTTTGATAATCTTGGTGTGTATAATCACATATGCATAACAAATGGGCAGATTTTATTTCCCTAACAAGGAAATAATATAATTTTATTTGTATACTTAGCACCACTCTACAGTAGCAGCAATTTAGAAACACACTGGATAAAGTTATGAAAGAGTGAGTCAAGAGCTGAAATACTGAGTGAGAAGATGATGTAAAGAAGATGACATAATTTGAAGTTGTATTTGTCAATAATAAAAGAAATCATCATTCTAGTGAATATACAGTAACTGGTTGTAATTGTTAAAAAATAAAATAAAATGAACTTGTCAATGGGGTTTTAATTATCTTGATGTTTAGTTATCTCAATATCATTGGATAAGACAAGAAATAAAATTTTTCATCAGGAAAGTAGACACAGCTCTGACTACATCTGGAGCAGCAATCCACCAGGGTGCTCATTTCAAGGCACCAGATCCAGTTCCAAACGCTCTAGGTCACTGCCCATTGAATATGGAGGAATTAAATCTTTCTAGTCCCAAAATGGTGAAAGAAAAAGCAGGGTTCCAAACTTAGTCTTTACTTCTTTTTTTCTTTAACTAATTTGCAAATATTACTAGAAGAAGATCCTCATGTTAAATTTAAAAATATCAAAACTTCCTTTTCTCACACACAGTTTCACTTCACTTCCAAAATGCCTTCCTATGTGTTTTCAAGTTTCCTTCCTGGGTTCTACATTATGGCTTGGCTTCTGGCTAATTATGGGGCTGAGGGCCCTGTTTTGCTTCATTGTGTTACTATTGTATTGCAAAACCAATTAAACTATGTCAATGCAATTTTCCACATAAATAGTGTAGACAGCAGCTGATACTGCTCCTCAGAGCCAGTAGAAATGGGCAAATCTCAGTTGGGATATTAGCTGTTTTTTTTTTCTTTTGCTTAAATGAATCAGGTTATTTCTTTTCCTTTTAGCTGCCTATTTTCTACCTTCTGTTTAGAATTCAGTAGAATTGAACCATCACCTTAATAACTGGGACTAGAAAAAAAGGGACCCATTCAATAAAATAACAATTTAGCTAAAGAACAAGAAGCATATCCACACACTTACCTGCCTTCATCGCTTTCCCCTATCTCAGAAGTGGGATAAACTTCTAAAAAGTCTTCAGTTCTCGGTTTTGTTCATTTATTTGGGATAAAATATATTATCATCTCCTCTATGCACAAGGAGCAAAATACAACAGGCATCTTTGCACAGAACACAGACATCCACACTAAGCTTTCCCAGACTTTTTAAATGTCAATTTCTTTTGAAAGAATTTACGAGAATAATTTTGTTATCTTTTCAAATAAGCACTTCTGGAAATTTTCAAGTTTGAAATGTTATATTCAAGTAATTTCCATTTCTATATAAATATAAATATAGCAATCAAAATATATTTAGCATTGCATGGTATCATACAAGTTGTTTTATGCAAAAAAGGAGCCATTCATAAACCCAAAACCGTAATGAAGAAAGACAACAGACCTTCTACAGACAACAAACCTTCACTCCTATTACAGAAAGAGTTGGGTCTGTCTCCTTTGATCTCAGAAGCTCTTCTGGAATTTCCATAACAGAGCTTAGACAAGACCAATAACCGAAACAGGGTTTAAAATCTAGTGTTCCAACATATATAATTAAACTGAATGTCTATATATACTTTTCATAAACTTTTCATATATTTTAGATGAATCATCCAGATCAAAACCCAGACAACCTTCATTCAACAACACCCAACAAAATGCAAGCCACTGATTGGAAGCTTAGTGTGAAAAGGTGCTGAAAGCAGGTTTGCTTCTATCTGGGGCACAGAAGGGGAATAGACTAGGGTAACTCAAGTTCCGAGGGAAGAGATTCAATTTGTTTTATGTCTTCACTATATTCTGCATCATTAGGCTTGCAACTTTAAGAAATGTTTTATGTTTCTTTCTGCTTCATTTTAGAACATACTTGAAATCAGCTTTTACCTTCCAGCTATACAGGCAAATGCCACCAGATTGATACATTATCACTTGCCACTTTTAACGCTACACAGAAACAAAACATAGACACACTCTAAGCCACAGAAGTAAATGTTCTGCAGCCACAAATGAATTAAAAAGTATATAGATAAGCTAGAATGACAGGTTGACCTGGTTTAGAAGGTGCCTGTGAATAAGAAGTATGAACTGGGATATTGCTTGATTTCTGGAAGTTCTGATATTAAAAGATGTGGAAGATTTAGTGAGTGAAAAATATCCTGGGGTTCAATCTTCTATCAAATATTTTTCTTCAATCCTACTTATTAAGAACTTCATACTCATGAGAGAGATATATGAGAAGCAGGAAATGAGACCACTATGATCAATTTGGTTTATCTGCTCTTATTGTATACTCCCATCTGAAGAGTCTGTACTTCTTTACAATATGCCATAAAATTTTTTAGAGAATATAGAAACTGAAAATGCAGTTTACAGACAGAACCATTTTTTTCAATTACAGTTGACATACAATATCATATTCATTTCAGGTTTACAATAGAGTGATATAACATTTATGTAACTTGCGAAAACGATCACCTCAGTAAGTCTAGTACCTATCTAACACTACATATAGTTATTACAATATTATTGACTATATTCCCTATGCTGTACCTTACATCCCAGTGACTATTTTATAACTGCCAATTTGTACTTCTTAATCCCTTCACATTTTTCACTCATCCCTCCAATCCCCTCCCATCTGGGGACCATCAATTTGTTCTCTATATCTATGAGTTTATTTTTGTTTCCTTTGTTCATTTATTTCATCTTTTAGATTCCACATATAAATGAAATCATATGGTATTTGTCGTTCTCTGATTGACTTATTTCACTTAGTATAATACCCTCTAGGTCTATCCATGTTGTTGCAAATGGTACAATTTCATTTTTTTTAATGGCTGGGTAATAGTCTGGGTAATAGGCTGGGTAATAGCCTGTTGTATATATTTACCTCTTCTTCTTTATCCATTCATCTATCCATGGACACTTAGGTTGCTTCCATATCTTGGCTATTGTAAACAGTGCTGCAATAGACACAGGGGTGCATAAATCTTTTTGAATTAGTGTTTTGGATTTCTTCAGATAAATATCCAGAATAGGAATTGCTGGATCACAAAGTAGTTCTATTTTTAATTTTTGAGAAAACTCCATAATGTTTTCAATAGTGGCTGCACCAATTTACAATCCCACCAGCAGTACACGAGAGTTCCCTTTTCTCCACATACTTGCCAACACTCGTTAATTGATTTATTGATGATAACCATTCTGACAGGTATGAGGTAATATCTCATTGTGGTTTTAATTTGCATTTCTCTACTGATTAGTGACATTGAGCATATTTTCACATGTCTGCTGGCCATCTCTATGTCCTCTTTGGAGAAATATCTATTCAGGTCCTCTGTCCATTTTTTAATTTTTTTTGGGGGGTATTAAGTTGTATGAGTTCTTTATGTGTAGTGAACATTAACCCCTTATCAGATGTATCACTGGCAGATATCTTCTGCCATTTATAAGGTTGTCTTCTTGTTTGTTGATGGCTTCCTTTGCTGTGCAAAACCTTTTTAGTTTAATGTAGTCCCATTTATTTGTATTTCCTTTTGTTTCCCTTGCCTGAGGATATATATCAAATATATAGATATAGATCTTCATATAGATCTATACATAGATATAGAAATAGATATAGATATCTAAGAGAAGTGTCAGAGAATTTACTGCCTATGTTTTCTTCTGGGAGTTTTATGATTTGGGGTCTTACATTTAAATCTATAATTCATTCTAATCCATTTTAAGTTTATTCTTGTAGATGTTGCAAAAAGTGGTCTAGTTTCATTTTTTGCTTGTTTTTGTCCAGTTTTCCCAACACCATTTATTGATGAGACTGTTTTTACTCCATTGTACAGTCTTGCTTCCTTTGTCATAAATTAATTGACCGTATATGTGTGGGTTTATTTCTGGGCTCTCTATTCTGTTCCACTGACCTATGTGTCTGTTTTTATACCAGTACCATTCTGTTTTGATAACTACAGCCTTGTAGCATAGTTTGGTATCAGGTAGCATGATACCTCTAACTTTGTTCTTCTTTCTCAAGATTGCTTTTGCTATTTGGAGTCTTTTGTGGCTCTATATAAATTTTGGGATTATTTGTTTGAGTTCTGTGTGGTGTTTTGAGAGGGATTGTGTTGCATCTATATATTGCTTTAGGTAGTATGCACATTTTAATGATGTTAATTCTTCCTATCCATGACCATGATATATGCTTCCATTAATTTGTATCTTCAATTTCTTTCTTCAATGTCTTAGAATTCTTTGAGTACAGGTTTTTTATTTCCTTGGTTAAATTTATTCCTAGGTATGTTATTTATTTATTTATTTATTTTTGATGCACTTGTGGCTGGGATTGTTTTCTTAATTTCTCTTTCTGCTAATTCATTATTGGTGCATAAAAATGTAACCTATTTCTGAATTTCGTATCCTGCCACTTCGCTGAATTTATCAGTTCTAACACTTTTTGGTGGAATCTTTAGCGTTTTCTATGTATAATATTATGTCATCTACAAATGGAAGTGAAATCAGGGACCAAGTTTATGCAGATAATGCCATGTAGAAAATGGCAGAGAATGCATCACTGATTAAGAAAGGTTAGGGCAGCCAGTAATGAGCAGAACTGATTAAAACATTGCAAACATTCATCAAATTGTTTGTTAAAATCATTGTCTGACTATGAAAGCATAGTAAACCAAGTAAACATCGATAGAGAAACAGGAAAATCTTAACCGAAAATCTTGGCATGAGAAAGGTGTGTACAGAAATGGTCCTGAAAAGCTCACCAATGAACAAAAGCAAAAGAGAGTCAAAGTTTGCCAAGACCTTTTGGAGAGGCAAGACAATGTTTTGGGCCATGTTACCACTGGTGATGAAATATGGGTGTACCAACACAACCCTGAAACAAAGCATCAAAATGCACAATAGAAGTCAGCCAATTCTCCATGACCAAAATAGTTCCATCAGTCCAAATCAAGAGTCAAAATGATATTGCTAACCTTTTTTGATATCAGAGGGATTATTCATTATGAATTTGCACCAAATGGAAAAACAGTTAACCAAGTTTACTATTTGGAAGTGCTGAAAAGGCTACATGAAAAAGTTAGACAACCTGAACTTTTCTCCAACAATTTATGGCTCTTGCATCATGACAATGTACCAGCTCACACGCCAATGTCTGTGAAGGAGTTTTTAGCCAGTAAACAAATAACTGTATTGAAACAACCTCCCTAATCTCCTGATCTGGCCCCCAATGACTTCTTTCTTTACCCAAAGATAAAGGAAATATTAATAAGAAGACATTTAAGACATCAAGGGGAACACGATGACAACTCTGACGGCCATTCCAGAAAAAGAGTTCCAAAATTGCTTTGAAGGGTGGACTAGGTGCTGGTGTTGGTGCATAGCTTCCCAAGGGGAGTACTTCGAAGGGAACCATAGAGATATTCAGCAATGAGGTATGTAGCACTTTTTTTAGGATGAGTTCTTGAACTTCATTGTCAGACCTTGTAAAATGAAGAATTTGGGGGGAAAAGCAAGGAATGGGAAGTAATCAAGGATAACTACCGGGTTTTTGTCTTAAGTAATTAGATGGAAAATGGTTCTGTTTCCTGAGAGAAGGAAGTCCAGGGATAAAAGATTGATTGCTACTAGATGAAATAAACTAGTCTTCTAAAAAGAAGCACTTCTTTAATTCTTCTAAGTTCCTTGTGAGACTAAGTTACTCAGGATAACATTGCAAAATGTTATAAACTAGACTTTTTCATTTTCATTTTCAGACTTTCAAGCCTCTAACCCAAGTTCATAGATATATTTGCTATAATTTTATAGATTTATATAGCAATGACAGAATGAATCTTACCTTTTAATATGAGAGCAGCAAAGGGTTCATTTTGAGTCAAATGGAATTTGAAGAAATGATTGATTACACTGAACTTTACAAGCTATCATATAATGTCGTTTCTTTCTAGCTTGTTTTAATTTTACTCAATTTGTGTATATCCAACATAACATTAAATGTATTACAGAACATCTAAATGACTTTTGCTAAATAAAATACTAAAAGAATATTGTTGTCTTCAAAAAACAGCATCCGTTTTACATAAACAGCCACATATGGGGTTGATATCACAATACTGAGCACAAATTAGTTTTCCTAATAAAAGGAATACTAACACTTAAAAAAAATTATCTTTTGTCTTGAGATCTCAAGATAACGTGAAAATATATACATAAAAATTTAGCTCAGAAGGAAATAATGCTCTTACCCACAGACACTAAGAGTCCATTAACTCTAAACAACATAAAACTACCAGGATACTTAGGCCTCTCCAGAGCTTATATTACTGGTCATTCCATCGGAGAAACTGGTAAAATAGATTCTCTTTCATTTTGTCGGATGACACAGGAAATGCCCTTATTAATCTAAGTCCAATGATTTCAGAGATGATTTTTGCAAAGTCAACCTAACTGAATTTTCAATCTAAACAACATATAACTACTATGTGATGGATGTATATGCTACATGAAGCACCCGACTTCCAAAGAAAGTATGGGCAGAAAGAAGCCAACTTTTTCTCTGGGAAGACAAAGAGGTCCTTCAATTGTCATGGAGTTCTGTATAAACCAGATAGATCCAGAGGCCATATTTTTATTTTGTTTTAATGTCATTTCAACCTGTGTTCCCCTATTTCACCTACAAGCATAGGCCCTCTATATTGTAGGGACTCTAATGTTAGTTACTTGTCAAGGACAGCTCCCCTAAACTGGCAGTTCTTCCACCTATAAACAATCTTCTACATATGCATATGGCTAGTTTGTCTTCTTCCATCAGATTTCAGCCCAACTGTTCTCTCCTCACAGAAACCTTTCCAGATCACCTATGTTTAATTGGTAACCAAAATTGTTTAACAAATAAACCAATATGCAATCGCTCAAATACAACAGGAGTTCATTTCTCTTTCACTGAATTGTCTAGGTAAATCTTGTAGATTGGTTTTTGCTCCACTCAATCATTGAACAACTCAGGTTGACGTTAGCACTGCCATTTTTAACATATGACTTCCAAGATTGCTCTGGTCACTCTGATAATTGTTGTGACCCTCCAGCCCACAGGAAGAAACAAAAGGTATTAAAAACCATATAAGTAAGGGGGATCAAATATATGGTTATGGAAGGAGAACTGACTCTGGGTGGTGAACACACAATGGTATTTATAGATGATATAATACAGAATTGTACACCTGAAATCTATGTAACTTTACTAACAATTGTCACCCCAATAAATTTTAAAAAATAAAATAAAATAAAAAATAAAAACCATATAAGGAAGGTTTTATGGACCAGGCCTGGAAATGGCACATTTCACTTCTGCTCGTGGACTGTTGGAAAGAACTTACTCAAATTGCCACTACACTACTGAAGTTTTAAATTT